>NW_027637800.1:125119-167619 GCF_951216825.1 Electrona antarctica | reverse complement strand
ATAGGCCTATTAGGCTTAACAGGCATGTTCCGTGGCACTATAGGCCTTATTCTAGGCCTAACAGTTACAACAGTAAGTAACAATTAACAGTGAAAATCTCTGTGCAATTATCGTTTCCAACTTTCCATCACGCCACATTGCAGACCAAATCAATTGGCCATCATTAGCCCTAAATACCGGACATAAAACAAATATAAAAATTCAAAATATAAAATAAATCGTTATACCAATAGGTAGACTACTAAGCTACACAAACAGTAACACTGCACAAAAAAAACAAAATGAAATGATTCAGTCATCCCCAAGGCCGCGCTGCGAGGCCAACGCTCGTTTACATTTAACAATTTAAATGAACATATAATGTACGCTATATGGCCTGGAGAAATGAAAACAAATAGCAGCTTTGTTGTGTCAAACTCAAAATGATATCCTCGTAGGCCTACCACATTTTAGAGTAGACTATAGCTTAAACCACTGACTTGTTCTTGTTCAAAAACACAAGCATGTCTACGTGCTCAGGGGTAAGGCGAGTGCGAAGCCTATTTAATATCAATCCCGCAGCAGAGAAAACTCTCTCTGCTGGCACAGATGTTGCGGGAACGCACAGGTAACCTCTTGCTAAGCGTGACAGTTTCTTGTACCTGTCCTCGTGTAGTTCCCACCACAGACCTGGGTCTTGTGCGGGAGAGATGGCGTCTTCCCCCAGGTAATTTCGACCTGAACAGACATAGGCGCATCCCCGGCGAAATAATCTTCCCCGAAGAAGTCAATCATTGCGTCCACATGTTTAGCTCTTTTTTCGATGGGTGCAGCAGCCTCCGCCACTTCTTCGTCTGGCTCCCCCTCAGCAGTAGTAGGCCTAGCTGGCCCAGCAGCATCCACGTCCGGGAGCTTTGACAAGAGAGCAGTGACATTTTCATGAACAGCTGCTCTCATCTCCTCGGTGGTGAACTTCAGATGTTTGTGACGTGGATCCAAAAAAGAACCGATCATAGCCGCTTTCTTAGACACCGACTGGACTTTGTCTGGCCTGTCGAGATCCATGCGAGAGCGGAGAGAGTCCGCCACCTTGGTCTTGAATTCCCGCACCTTCATCACCTTGCAGTTGCAGATCCCTGATTGATTAAATTATACTTTATTAATATTAATATTAACAGTTTGCAAATTGCAATGGCAAAAAGAGTGGTGGCACAGAATAGATACGTAATAGCCTAGGCCTATACAAAATAATGCTATTGATTTAGTATTTTAATTTCACCTTTCACATTTCACATTTTTTACCTGGAGAGCAGAGTGGCTGTGATTGGATACACGGTTGAGATTGACACCTCCTTTTCCCCGCACACTGCTGTGGTGGCTATCTTTAGGGAACGTAGAACGGGCAACAACTCCTCGATAAGGTGCCAGTTTGCATCAGTAAGCTCCAGGGTGCGCGCATCGGAGAGTACAGTGACGTCACGGTCCGACAGTACCGAGGACACGGCCCATCTCTGCTCCAGTAACCGCTCGAACATGTCATAGATGGAATTCCATCTAGTCTTGCAGTGTTGGATGAGACGGTGGTCATTTTCAACGAGGTCCCTCGACTGCTGCCTGGCCTTGAGCGCTGTCGTCGCCACGGTGCTGTGATTAAAATGGGAGACGAGACGAGCTGCAGCCCCAACAGCACTAGAGACAGCTGTCAATTTGAAGCCGTCATTGATGGCCAATTGGAGTGTGTGTGCAAAGCACCGATGCGACTCCCAATCCAGGTAACGAGTGTGTGCCACCACGATATTAGTTGCGTTGTCATGGACGCAGACATCAACTTTTCCGGCTATGCCCCAACTCTCAACTGCAGCCTTTAGGACATTGGACATAGTTTCTGCAGTATGTCTCTCTGGCATTGCTCGTGTCTGTAGGATAGCACTCTTCAGCTCCCAGTCTTCAAAATAGTGAGCGGTAATTGTCACATAAGACTCTGTAGTCAAACCTGTCCATGCGTCAGTGGTAAGAGAGACGTTCGTGGTTTTGGTCAGAATCTCACGGAGTGAGGCGGCCACCTGATGATACGATCCCTCCAATCGGGTTGTCATTGTTGCGCGACAGGGCACGGTATATTCTGGTTCGACGAATGCCATCAGGGCACGGAAGCCTTTACCCTCGACAAAGCTAATTGGCAAGGTATCTTCAGCTATCATCTTTGCTGTCAACTGTGTGAGCCTTTCAGCCCGCTGAGCGTCACAGTGGCGAGGCTGCGCTGTAAAGTTGTCCATGATGCTTTGGGTTTTCTTTGATGAAGGCTGTGGGTGTTTGCTACTGATGTGAGTTGACATCACCGATGTAGATGAGTGATATGCATACTTTTTGCTGCACAGTTTGCATTGTACACGTTTGTTGTCGTCAATCTTCACAAAAAAGTCCCACACAACACTCCTAGGAGTTGCAGCTGCCATTTCACGCGGCGCGGTATTTATTTACTTTGCTGTGGGCAAGCAGGAAGTAAACGCACATGGAGGACTCTGAGAAGACATGCACTAGAGCAGCACAGACGCGCGCACATGTTCAGTAGTGACACACACACACACACACACACCCATAGCCTGTAGGCCTACAGTTCCCGTTCCCATTTTGAAAACAGTTACTTTATAACGTTTTTGAACAAGACATTACAAAATTATTATTATAAAAAAAATAAAAATAAAAATATTATAAAAAAAATAAAAAATAAAATAAAAACGATTTTTCGACTTGTCCATTTTTGAGTCGCCGTGAGCACGAGTCGATAATCGAGTCGATTTTCAACTTTTTTCAACATCCCTAGTTAAGCTGTGTATGTGTTCAACAACACAGCCATGACGTTAAGCTGTGTGTGTGTTCAACAACACAGCCATGACGTTAAGCTGTGTGTGTGTTAAACAACACAGCCATGACGTTAAGCTGTGTGTGTGTTCAACAACACAGCCATGACGTTAAGCTGTGTGTGTGTTCAACAACACAGCCATGACGTTAAGCTGTGTGTGTGTGTGTTCAACAACACAGCCATGACGTTAAGCTGTGTGTGTGTGTGTTCAACAACACAGCCATGACGTTAAGCTGTGTGTGTGTGTGTGTGTGTTCAACAACACAGCCATGACGTTAAGCTGTGTATGTGTTCAACAACACAGCCATGACGTTAAGCTGTGTATGTGTTCAACAACACAGCCATGACGTTAAGCTGTGTGTGTGTGTGTGTGTGTGTGTTCAACAACACAGCCATGACGTTAAGCTGTGTGTGTGTTCAACAACACAGCCATGACGTTAAGCTGTGTGTGTGTGTTCAACAACACAGCCATGACGTTAAGCTGTGTGTGTGTTCAACAACACAGCCATGATGTTAAGCTGTGTGTGTGTTCAACAACACAGCCATGACGTTAAGCTGTGTGTGTGTTCAACAACACAGCCATGACGTTAAGCTGTGTGTGTGTTCAACAACACAGCCATGACGTTAAGCTGTGTGTGTGTTCAACAACACAGCCATGACGTTAAGCTGTGTGTGTGTTCAACAACACAGCCATGACGTTAAGCTGTGTGTGTGTGTGTGTTCAACAACACAGCCATGACGTTAAGCTGTGTGTGTGTTAAACAACACAGCCATGACGTTAAGCTGTGTGTGTGTTCAACAACACAGCCATGACGTTAAGCTGTGTGTGTGTTCAACAACACAGCCATGACGTTAAGCTGTGTGTGTGTTCAACAACACAGCCATGACGTTAAGCTGTGTATGCGTGTGTTCAACACATGCATCAGTAAGCAGGAACTGGGGGTGGCAATTAAGGACCGGAAAGTCTGGCGGGGCGTTGTGAAATCCATGATCTCGACCTTTGCTTCCCCCTGCAGGTGGAGCGCTGCTACTACTACCTCCACGCCTGTGTGGAGTCGGCCCAGAGGAAGGAGCCAGTAGACGGACGTCTGATGCAGTTCCTGTTGTCCAATCCCACCAATGACGGAGGCCAGTGGGACATGCTGGTCAACCTCATTGGTCAGTGTCAACCCCTTTTATAGAGCGTCGCAGCCCCGCCCCCTCGAGAGACCCCGGAAAATAATTCCCGTTCATTTTCCTCCTAGACAAAAAGTATTTATTTAACGTTTATACGCCGCGGACAAAGACAACTCGAGTTGTGACACATCATGACAACAAACGCAATAGAAAGAAGAAAAAAACGGCAGGTTACAACACTTTCTTTTCTGTTTTTATTCTTTGTCATTTTATTTGTTTGGTGGGGGGGGGGTTGGTCAACCCCCCCACCAACCCCCCCATCTGACCAACCCCCCCACCAACCCCCCCACCAAAGATTTGAGTTAAAATGTTCACTCTGTAACAATATATATTCAAAGATTTGAGGCACATTTTCCCACTCACATAGAAGTACGGAGTGATATGATGATGTCACTAACATGACTCCTCCCACTCACGGTGATATGATGATGTCACTAACATGACTCCTCCCACTCACAGTGATATGATGTCACTAACATGACTCCTCCCACTCACAGTGATATGATGATGTCACTAACATGACTCCTCCCACTCACAGTGATATGATGATGTCACTAACATGACTCCTCCCACTCGCAGAGTGATGTGATGATGTCACTAACATGACTCCTCCCACTCACAGAGTGATGTGGTGATGTCACTAGCATGATTCCTCCCACTCACAGATTGATGTGATGATGTCACTAACATGACTCCTCCCACTCACAGAGTGATGTGATGATGTCACTAACATGACTCCTCCCACTCACAGAGTGATGTGATGATGTCACTAACATGACTCCTCCCACTCACAGAGTGATGTGATGATGTCACTAACATGACTCCTCCCACTCACAGAGTGATGTGTTGATGTCACTAACATGACTCCTCCTACTCACAGAGTGATGTGATGATGTCACTAACATGACTCCTCCCACTCACAGAGAAGTACGGAGTCGTGCCCAAGAAGTGTTTCCCAGAATCCCACAGTTCTGAGGCGTCGCGCAGGATGAACGACATCCTCAACCACAAGGTGAGCCTCCTTCTGATTGGATGGGTGGGCTGTCAATCACATAGGACTGTTCTGATTGGATGTACTTTATGGGCTGTCAATCACATAGGACTGTTCTGATTGGATGTACTTTATGGGCTGTCAATCACATAGGACTGTTCTGATTGGATGTATGGACTGTCAAGGCCAGAAAGTAGTTTTTGAGGGGCACTAGCCCCTCCTATATTCAGCTATTAGTGTAGATTTATAGGGCACTAGCCCCTCCTATATTCAGCTATTAGTGTAGATTTATATAGATTTATATATTCAGGTAGATTTATAGGGCACTAGCCCCTCCTATATTCAGGTAGATTTATAGGGCACTAGCCCCTCCTATAGGGGGCGCTAGCCCCTCGTATATTCAGCCATTAGTGTAGATTTATATAGATTTATATATTCAGGTAGATTTGTAGGGCACTAGCCCCTCCTATATTCAGCCATTAGTGTAGATTTCTGTCTAACACAAACATTACATTGACTGTAATAATAATGTGTGAATCGTGCTGTGTTAAGATGCATGGATAATTTTACGTCATTTTTTGCCTCTCTGACTGTGTGTTGTGTTGTGTGCGTGCGTGCGGGTGTGTGTGCGTGCGTGCGTGCGTGCGTGTGCATGCGTGCGTGTGCGTGCGTGCTCGCGTGGTGTGCGTGCGTGCGTGCGTGCGTCGTGTGCGTTGCAGCTGAGGGAGTACTGTTTACGGCTGAGGAACATGGTGGCCAGCGACTCCACCAAGGCTGAGCTGTCTGACGCCGTCGACACCATGATAGAAGAGGTAGGTTTAGTTACTGACACCATGATAATAATAATACAACTTTATTTGTATAGCACCTTTCATGACATGAAATGCAGCTCAAAGTGCTTTACACAGCAATGGAGAAAAAAGAAGGAAAAGCAAGGCATAAACATTAAAAAAAAACAAGAGCAGTAATGCAATACAGTGAGGACATGAATAACGAAAAAATTAAAAGCAAGAGTGTAGAAGTGAGTCTTGAGCTGCGCTTTAAAAATGTCTACAGAGGCTGCCTGTCGAAGGTACAGTGGGAGTTTGTTCCACTCCGTCGGCCCGTAGAAGCAAAACGCTGCTTCCCCGTATTTTTTAGTTGCCATTTTTTAGGCAAAGCGAGCAGGACCGCAGTGGACGACCTTAGGGGGCGGTTTGGGACATATTTAGGCAGGCAGTCATGTAGGTAGAAAGGTGCGAGACCATTGAGAGCTTTATAAACAAGTAAAATAATTTTAAAATCAATCCTAAAAACAACCGGAAGCCAGTGCAATGAAGCCAAAACTGGATTAATATGTTCTCTCATCTTAGTTCTAGTTAAAACTCTGGCTGCTGCAAGTTGTAATCTGTCAGTTGTTTTCTTAGGCAGTCCAGAAAAAAGTGCATTGCAGTAATAAAGCCGAGAAAAAACAAAGGCGTGGATTAGCGTTTTTGCATCGTCCAGTGACAAACAGGCTCTGATTCGTGCAATATTTCTAAGGTGAAAAAAAGCAATCTTGGTAACATGATTAATGTGAGAATTAAAATTCAATTCAGAATCAATAATGACCCCCAAGTTCTTTACTGTAATGTTACTTTCTACAGTCAGGTTGCCAAGTCTGCTTATTATTATTCTTTCTGCTCACTAGAACCGATTATGAGAACTTCTGTCTTATCCTCATTTAGAGCCCTGAGGAATACCAGAACCGATGTCGTGTTTGTCTGAGTCAAACTCAGCTAGATTGACAAAATAACTTCTGTTTGATAGGTAGGAGGAAAACCAGTACAGGGCCGTACCAGACAAGCCTATCCAGTGCTCCAGACGCTGTATTAAAATTGAATGATCAATCGTGTCAAATGCAGCCGTTAGATCTAGAAATAAGAGAACGGATACATTTTTCTTGTCAGCAGACACCCTAAGATCATTAATTACTTTTACAAGTGCTGTTTCTGTGCTGTGACCTTTCCTAAAGCCAGATTGGAATTCATTATGATAGAAGAGGTAGGTTTAGTTACTGACACCATGATAGAGGTAGGTTTAGTTACTGACACCATGATAGAGGTAGGTCTAGTTACTGACACCATGATAGAGGTAGGTTTAGTTACTGACACCATGATAGAGGTAGGTTTAGTTACTGACACCATGATAGAGGTAGGTTTAGTTACTGACACCATGATAGAGGTAGGTTTAGTTACTGACACCATGATAGAGGTAGGTTTAGTTACTGACACCATGATAGAGGTAGGTCTAGTTACTGACACCATGATAGAGGTAGGTTTAGTTACTGACACCATGATAGAGGTAGGTTTAGTTACTGACACCATGATAGAGGTAGGTCTAGTTACTGACACCATGATAGAGGTAGGTTTAGTTACTGACACCATGATAGAGGTAGGTCTAGTTACTGACACCATGATAGAGGTAGGTTTAGTTACTGACACCATGATAGAGGAGGTAGGTTTAGTTACTGACACCATGATAGAGGTAGGTCTAGTTACTGACACCATGATAGAGGTAGGTTTAGTTACTGACACCATGATAGAGGAGGTAGGTTTAGTTACTGACACCATGATAGAGGAGGTAGGTTTAGTTACTGACACCATGATAGAGGTAGGTTTAGTTACTGACACCATGATAGAGGTAGGTCTAGTTACTGACACCATGATAGAGGAGGTAGGTTTAGTTACTGACACCATGATAGAGGTAGGTCTAGTTACTGACACCATGATAGAGGAGGTAGGTTTAGTTACTGACACCATGATAGAGGTAGGTTTAGTTACTGACACCATGATAGAGGTAGGTTTAGTTACTGACACCATGATAGAGGTAGGTTTAGTTACTGACACCATGATAGAGGTAGGTTTAGTTACTGACACCATGATAGAGGAGGTAGGTTTAGTTACTGACACCATGATAGAGGTAGGTTTAGTTACTGACACTATGATAGAGGTAGGTCTAGTTACTGACACCATGATAGAGGTAGGTTTAGTTACTGACACCATGATAGAGGTAGGTTTAGTTACTGACACCATGATAGAGGTAGGTCTAGTTACTGACACCATGATAGAGGTAGGTTTAGTTACTGACACCATGATAGAGGTAGGTTTAGTTACTGACACCATGATGGAGGAGGTAGGTTTAGTTACTGACACCATGATAGAGGTAGGTTTAGTTACTGACACCATGATAGAGGTAGGTCTAGTTACTGACACCATGATAGAGGTAGGTTTAGTTACTGACACCATGATAGAGGTAGGTTTAGTTACTGACACCATGATAGAGGTAGGTTTAGTTACTGACACCATGATAGAGGTAGGTTTAGTTACTGACACCATGATAGAGGAGGTAGGTTTAGTTACTGACACCATGATAGAGGTAGGTTTAGTTACTGACACCATGATAGAGGTAGGTCTAGTTACTGACACCATGATAGAGGTAGGTCTAGTTACTGACACCATGATAGAGGAGGTAGGTTTAGTTACTGACACCATGATAGAGGTAGGTTTAGTTACTGACACCATGATAGAGGAGGTAGGTTTAGTTACTGACACCATGATAGAGGTAGGTTTAGTTACTGACACCATGATAGAGGAGGTAGGTTTAGTTACTGACACCATGATAGAGGTAGGTTTAGTTACTGACACCATGATAGAGGTAGGTTTAGTTACTGACACCATGATAGAGGTAGGTTTAGTTACTGACACCATGATAGAGGTAGGTTTAGTTACTGACACCATGATAGAGGTAGGTTTAGTTACTGACACCATGATAGAGGTAGGTTTAGTTACTGACACCATGATAGAGGAGGTAGGTTTAGTTACTGACACCATGATAGAGGTAGGTTTAGTTACTGACACCATGATAGAGGTAGGTTTAGTTACTGACACCATGATAGAGGTAGGTTTAGTTACTGACACCATGATAGAGGTAGGTCTAGTTACTGACACCATGATAGAGGTAGGTTTAGTTACTGACACCATGATAGAGGTAGGTCTAGTTACTGACACCATGATAGAGGTAGGTTTAGTTACTGACACCATGATAGAGGTAGGTTTAGTTACTGACACCATGATAGAGGAGGTAGGTTTAGTTACTGACACCATGATAGAGGTAGGTTTAGTTACTGACACCATGATAGAGGTAGGTTTAGTTACTGACACCATGATAGAGGAGGTAGGTTTAGTTACTGACACCATGATAGAGGTAGGTTTAGTTACTGACACTATGATAGAGGTAGGTCTAGTTACTGACACCATGATAGAGGTAGGTTTAGTTACTGACACCATGATAGAGGTAGGTTTAGTTACTGACACCATGATAGAGGTAGGTCTAGTTACTGACACCATGATAGAGGTAGGTTTAGTTACTGACACCATGATAGAGGTAGGTTTAGTTACTGACACCATGATGGAGGAGGTAGGTTTAGTTACTGACACCATGATAGAGGTAGGTTTAGTTACTGACACCATGATAGAGGTAGGTCTAGTTACTGACACCATGATAGAGGTAGGTTTAGTTACTGACACCATGATAGAGGTAGGTTTAGTTACTGACACCATGATAGAGGTAGGTTTAGTTACTGACACCATGATAGAGGTAGGTTTAGTTACTGACACCATGATAGAGGAGGTAGGTTTAGTTACTGACACCATGATAGAGGTAGGTTTAGTTACTGACACCATGATAGAGGTAGGTCTAGTTACTGACACCATGATAGAGGTAGGTCTAGTTACTGACACCATGATAGAGGAGGTAGGTTTAGTTACTGACACCATGATAGAGGTAGGTTTAGTTACTGACACCATGATAGAGGAGGTAGGTTTAGTTACTGACACCATGATAGAGGTAGGTTTAGTTACTGACACCATGATAGAGGAGGTAGGTTTAGTTACTGACACCATGATAGAGGTAGGTTTAGTTACTGACACCATGATAGAGGTAGGTTTAGTTACTGACACCATGATAGAGGTAGGTTTAGTTACTGACACCATGATAGAGGTAGGTTTAGTTACTGACACCATGATAGAGGTAGGTTTAGTTACTGACACCATGATAGAGGTAGGTTTAGTTACTGACACCATGATAGAGGAGGTAGGTTTAGTTACTGACACCATGATAGAGGTAGGTCTAGTTACTGACACCATGATAGAGGAGGTAGGTTTAGTTACTGACACCATGATAGAGGTAGGTTTAGTTACTGACACCATGATAGAGGTAGGTTTAGTTACTGACACCATGATAGAGGTAGGTTTAGTTACTGACACCATGATAGAGGTAGGTCTAGTTACTGACACCATGATAGAGGTAGGTTTAGTTACTGACACCATGATAGAGGTAGGTCTAGTTACTGACACCATGATAGAGGTAGGTTTAGTTACTGACACCATGATAGAGGTAGGTCTAGTTACTGACACCATGATAGAGGTAGGTCTAGTTACTGACACCATGATAGAGGAGGTAGGTTTAGTTACTGACACCATGATAGAGGTAGGTAGGTTTAGTTACTGACACCATGATAGAGGTAGGTAGGTTTAGTTACTGACACCATGATAGAGGTAGGTTTAGTTACTGACACCATGATAGAGGTAGGTAGGTTTAGTTACTGACACCATGATAGAGGTAGGTTTAGTTACTGACACCATGATAGAGGTAGGTCTAGTTACTGACACCATGATAGAGGTAGGTTTAGTTACTGACACCATGATAGAGGTAGGTCTAGTTACTGACACCATGATAGAGGAGGTAGGTTTAGTTACTGACACCATGATAGAGGTAGGTCTAGTTACTGACACCATGATAGAGGTAGGTTTAGTTACTGACACCATGATAGAGGTAGGTTTAGTTACTGACACCATGATAGAGGTAGGTTTAGTTACTGACACCATGATAGAGGTAGGTCTAGTTACTGACACCATGATAGAGGTAGGTTTAGTTACTGACACCATGATAGAGGTAGGTCTAGTTACTGACACCATGATAGAGGTAGGTTTAGTTACTGACACCATGATAGAGGTAGGTTTAGTTACTGACACCATGATAGAGGTAGGTCTAGTTACTGACACCATGATAGAGGTAGGTCTAGTTACTGACACCATGATAGAGGTAGGTTTAGTTACTGACACCATGATAGAGGTAGGTTTAGTTACTGACACCATGATAGAGGTAGGTTTAGTTACTGACACCATGATAGAGGAGGTAGGTTTAGTTACTGACACCATGATAGAGGTAGGTTTAGTTACTGACACCATGATAGAGGTAGGTTTAGTTACTGACACCATGATAGAGGTAGGTTTAGTTACTGACACCATGATAGAGGTAGGTCTAGTTACTGACACCATGATAGAGGTAGGTCTAGTTACTGACACCATGATAGAGGAGGTAGGTTTAGTTACTGACACCATGATAGAGGTAGGTTTAGTTACTGACACCATGATAGAGGTAGGTTTAGTTACTGACACCATGATAGAGGTAGGTCTAGTTACTGACACCATGATAGAGGAGGTAGGTTTAGTTACTGACACCATGATAGAGGTAGGTTTAGTTACTGACACCATGATAGAGGTAGGTTTAGTTACTGACACCATGATAGAGGTAGGTTTAGTTACTGACACCATGATAGAGGTAGGTTTAGTTACTGACACCATGATAGAGGTAGGTTTAGTTACTGACACCATGATAGAGGAGGTAGGTTTAGTTACTGACACCATGATAGAGGTAGGTTTAGTTACTGACACCATGATAGAGGTAGGTCTAGTTACTGACACCATGATAGAGGAGGTAGGTTTAGTTACTGACACCATGATAGAGGTAGGTTTAGTTACTGACACCATGATAGAGGTAGGTAGGTTTAGTTACTGACACCATGATAGAGGTAGGTAGGTTTAGTTACTGACACCATGATAGAGGTAGGTAGGTTTAGTTACTGACACCATGATAGAGGTAGGTAGGTTTAGTTACTGACACCATGATAGAGGTAGGTAGGTTTAGTTACTGACACCATGATAGAGGTAGGTCTAGTTACTGACACCATGATAGAGGTAGGTTTAGTTACTGACACCATGATAGAGGTAGGTTTAGTTACTGACACCATGATAGAGGTAGGTTTAGTTACTGACACCATGATAGAGGTAGGTTTAGTTACTGACACCATGATAGAGGAGGTAGGTTTAGTTACTGACACCATGATAGAGGTAGGTTTAGTTACTGACACCATGATAGAGGAGGTAGGTTTAGTTACTGACACCATGATAGAGGAGGTAGGTTTAGTTACTGACACCATGATAGAGGAGGTAGGTTTAGTTACTGACACCATGATAGAGGTAGGTTTAGTTACTGACACCATGATAGAGGTAGGTAGGTTTAGTTACTGACACCATGATAGAGGTAGGTAGGTTTAGTTACTGACACCATGATAGAGGTAGGTAGGTTTAGTTACTGACACCATGATAGAGGTAGGTAGGTTTAGTTACTGACACCATGATAGAGGTAGGTCTAGTTACTGACACCATGATAGAGGTAGGTCTAGTTACTGACACCATGATAGAGGTAGGTAGGTTTAGTTACTGACACCATGATAGAGGAGGTAGGTTTAGTTACTGACACCATGATAGAGGAGGTAGGTTTAGTTACTGACACCATGATAGAGGTAGGTTTAGTTACTGACACCATGATAGAGGTAGGTAGGTTTAGTTACTGACACCATGATAGAGGTAGGTAGGTTTAGTTACTGACACCATGATAGAGGTAGGTAGGTTTAGTTACTGACACCATGATAGAGGTAGGTAGGTTTAGTTACTGACACCATGATAGAGGTAGGTAGGTTTAGTTACTGACACCATGATAGAGGTAGGTCTAGTTACTGACACCATGATAGAGGTAGGTTTAGTTACTGACACCATGATAGAGGTAGGTTTAGTTACTGACACCATGATAGAGGTAGGTTTAGTTACTGACACCATGATAGAGGTAGGTTTAGTTACTGACACCATGATAGAGGAGGTAGGTTTAGTTACTGACACCATGATAGAGGTAGGTTTAGTTACTGACACCATGATAGAGGTAGGTAGGTTTAGTTACTGACACCATGATAGAGGTAGGTAGGTTTAGTTACTGACACCATGATAGAGGAGGTAGGTTTAGTTACTGACACCATGATAGAGGTAGGTTTAGTTACTGACACCATGATATGATATAGTACTTTATATATACTATAGTGATGCAGTACTATATACTATAGTGATACAGTACTATATACTATAGTGACACAGTACTATATACTATAGTGATACAGTACTATATACTATAGTGACACAGTACTATATACTATAGTGATACAGTACTATATACTATAGTGACACAGTACTATATACTATAGTGATACAGTACTATATACTATAGTGATACAGTACTATATACTATAGTGATACAGTACTATATACTATAGTGATACAGTACTATATACTATAGTGATACAGTACTATATACTATAGTGACACAGTACTATATACTATAGTGATACAGTACTATATACTATAGTGACACAGTACTATATACTATAGTGATACAGTACTATATACTATAGTGATACAGTACTATATACTATAGTGATACAGTAATATATACTATAGTGATACAGTACTATATACTATAGTGATACAGTACTATATACTATAGTGACACAGTACTATATACTATAGTGACACAGTACTATATACTATAGTGATACAGTACTATATACTATAGTGATACAGTACTATATACTATAGTGATACAGTACTATATACTATAGTGACACAGTACTATATACTATAGTGATACAGTACTATATACTATAGTGATACAGTACTATATACTATAGTGACACAGTACTATATACTATAGTGACACAGTACTATATACTATAGTGATACAGTACTATATACTATAGTGATACAGTACTATATACTATAGTGACACAGTACTATATACTATAGTGATACAGTACTATATACTATAGTGACACAGTACTATAGTGATACAGTACTATATACTATAGTGATACAGTACTATATACTATAGTGACACAGTACTATATACTATAGTGACACAGTACTATATACTATAGTGACACAGTACTATATACTATAGTGACACAGTACTATATACTATAGTGACACAGTACTATATACTATAGTGACACAGTACTATATACTATAGTGATACAGTACTATATACTATAGTGATACAGTACTATATACTATAGTGATCTAGTACTTTATTGTCAGTTCACACTGAAATGTGTCTTGCGACCCAGCAGCCAAGTATGCAGAACACACATACACACATTTGACATGAACACAAAGAACAAAACATACAACATACATAAAGACAAGAGCAATGTCCACTACTTAGATTACCCTCATGGCTACTACAACTCCTGATTAAGCCTCAAGGTCGACTGGTGGACAAAGGACCTCTTTAGTCTGACCTTATTGTATGCTGGTACACCATATCTCCTTCCTGAAGGTAGCAACCTATACTCTCCATACATCACATGCTTAGTATTAGAGGTGATATTCCTTATATTCTATACAACACATGCTTAGTATTAGAGGTGATGTTCCTTATATTCTATACAACACATGCTTAGTATTAGAGGTGATATTCTTTATACTCTATACAACTCATGCTTAGTATTAGAGGTGATATTCTTTATACTCTATACAACACATGCTTAGTATTAGAGGTGATATTCCTTATACTCTCCATACAACACATGCTTAGTATTAGAGGTGATATTCCTTATACTCTCCATACAACACATGCTTAGTATTAGAGGTGATATTCCTTATACTCTCCATACAACACATGCGTAGTATTAGAGGTGATATTCCTTATACTCTCCATACAACACATGCTTAGTATTAGAGGTGATATTCCTTATACTCTCCATACAACACATGCTTAGTATTAGAGGTGATATTCCTTATACTCTCCATACATCACATGCTTAGTATTAGAGGTGATGTTCCTTATACTCTCCATACAACACATGCTTAGTATTAGAGGTGATGTTCCTTGCTAACCTTAGGATGCTGTTATCATACGTGGATGTATAAAGTTTCTGAAGTTGTTGTCCAACAATCTTTGAACAAATGTTCAGTTGTTGCAGCATTTGTGACTTTAGGGCTGCAGACAAACATCCATACCAGGTGGTACTACAGTACTGATTAATAACAGTAGTATGCAGTACATCCATACCAGCTGGTACTACAGTACTGATTAATAACAGTAGTATACAGTGCATCCATACCAGGTGGTACTACAGTACTGATTAATAACAGTAGTATACATTACATCCATACCAGGTGGTACTACAGTACTGATTAATAACAGTAGTATACAGTACATCCATACCAGGTGGTACTACAGTACTGATTAATAACAGTAGTATACATTACATCCATACCAGGTGGTAATACAGTACTGATTAATAACAGTAGTATACAGTACATCCATACCAGGTGGTACTACAGTACTGATTAATAACAGTAGTATACAGTACAGTACATCCATACCAGGTGGTACTACAGTACTGATTAATAACAGTAGTATACAGTACATCCATACCAGGTGGTACTACAGTACTGATTAATAACAGTAGTATACAGTACATCCATACCAGGTGGTACTACAGTACTGATTAATAACAGTAGTATACAGTACATCCATACCAGGTGGTACTACAGTACTGATTAATAACAGTAGTATACAGTACATCCATACCAGCTGGTACTACAGTACTGAAGAACACTCATAATAACAGAAGTGAAAAACAAAAGAAGAATCCGTCTACTAGCACCGAAGGATCTTAGATGGCGAAGGAAGTAGATTCTTTGCTTTGTTTTGAATCAATCTGATCGTTCCTTGATAATAGATGGTGTATTACTACTCCTATTTGTACGAACATACCTGGTTGATCAGTTCACCATGAATAGTGATGGGGGATCTGTGTATCTCTGGTGGTGTACCAAAAACAATCTCTTCTGACTTTTTTGTGTTAATGATGAGAGCGTTGTTATCACTCCATTCAACCACTTTATTTACTCTGTGTTGGTGCAGTCCAGGATCACTGGAACGATCTAGAAGAGAAATTAAAGTTGTATCATCTGAGTACTTTAGAATGTACTGATCTAGTCACTCTAGTGTGTCGGTGCGACAATCAGACAGACATTCCTCAGTACGACAGCTGTCAGTATAAAGGGTGAAAAGTACAGCTGAGCTCACACACCCCTGGGGGGCCCCAACATTGGTAGTTAATGCTGAAGAGAGGCTTGTCTTCACTTTCACCCTCTGTACTCTGTTAGTAAGAAAGGAAGCATACCAGTGAATTAAGTATGGATTCAGTTCCAACTGTACCATCTTTGACACTAGTATGTCAGACTGTATTGTATTGAAAGCTGAAGAGAAGTCTAAGAATAGCACCCTTGCATAATTCTTATTTGATTTATCTAGGTGTTTTGTAATTAAGTGGACCAGTGTGACGACCACATCCTCTGTACCGCAACCCTTTTTATAGGCAAACTGACTGGGGTCGAATTCTTCTTGATGTTACAAGATGTTGTAACAGTATTCTTTCAAGTGATTTCATAATCACTGAAGTGAGGGCTATGGGTCTATAATCCTTATGTTCTTTTGGACATTGGATTTTGGGTAGTGGTTTTATGTTTGAGGTTTTCCAAGACAGGGGAATTGTGTGTGTGTGTCTACAGAGGTTTGGAATATTGGTTGCCACACTGGAGCCAACTCAGATGCAAAGTTTTTGAGGAGAAAAGCACTATATTCATCTGGCCCATTAGCTTTCCTTGTATGACGGAGCCATACCTTTGGTTGCTTTGAATACCAGCATCGGAGATGCTGTGAGGGTATTCTGTGAGGGCAGCGACCGGGAGCCAGTGCAGGGAGCGGAGCAGGGGGGAGACATGCGAGAATTTTGGCTGGTTGAAGACCAAGCGAGCTGCAGCATTTTGGATCAGTTGGAGAGGCTTAAGTGCACATGCCGGTAGGCCAGTAAGGAGGGAAGTTACAATAGTCGAGTTTTGACAAGACTGTTGTCTGGATTAGGAGCTGGGCTGATTCCTGGGTGAGTATAGAGGCTTATATTAGGAGCTGGGCTGACTCCTGGGTGAGTATAGAGGTGACTCCTGGGTTGACTCCTGGGTGAGTATAGAGGCTTATATTAGGAGCTGGGCTGACTCCTGGGTGAGTATAGAGGTGACTCCTGGGCTGACTCCTGGGTGAGTATAGAGGCTTATATTAGGAGCTGGGCTGACTCCTGGGTGAGGATAGAGGCGTATTAGGATGGATTAGGAGCTGGATTAGGAGCTGGGCTGACTCCTGGGTGAGGATAGAGGCGTATATTAGGAGCTGGGCTGACTCCTGGGTGAGGATAGAGGCGTATTAGGATGGATTAGGAGCTGGATTACGAGCTGGGCTGACTCCTGGGTGAGGATAGAGGCGTATATTTTCTGTTCACTTTTCAAAATATATTACCTTCCAAAACTGTGAGCACAAATAATCTGACGCACGTGGTACCAGTTGTAACACTTTACTACAGGTGAACAAAATGTCTTAAAAGGTTACATGGTGTGGGATAACATGTGGTAGAAAACATATGTGCTCTACTTCAACTTCACAGCTTCTGACAAACTCAAACAGGACAGCAGGGTAATTTAGACATCAAAGAAAAAGGAGCACCAATCACAAACATTCAATCAAGAACTGACCAATCTAAGCAAGGCAGTTAAAAGAGTACTCTGCTGCACTAATTATCATGAGATCAAACACTGCTGCACAGAATAGAGGGTATGCGCATGCTTCAAGTGAATGGCACATCGAGTGGCACATCGAGTGGCACATCGAGTGGCACATCGAGTGGCACATCGAGTGGCAAAGCAACAGGCAAAGTGAGTTTAACATTGTTTAATGTTGTTTAATGCAATCAGATTAGACTTTTCTGTGTGGATGTATGGGCTGTCAAGGCCAGAAAGTATTTTTTTGCCACTCGGTAGACATTCCTGCATAACTTCCGGGTTTGATGATGATGTCACGCGCATGCTCTCTATAGGCACAATCAAGCAAACAAGGTCATCATGACATGACCTCATAAAGTGGCTCTTACAGTGAGGAACGGTCTAATTTGTCGACCCCCCAGAAGTATCTGTATTGGGCCGCGGACCCCCATCTGAAAAATATGTTGTTCCAGGGACCCCCCCCCCCCCCCTTTCGCTCTGAAAGAATAATTATATAAAGATTTCCGCGATTTTTGAAAAATAGCAGATCTACAAGCTCGTAGTCTTGGCTTTGTTGGTGCTTTAACCCCTGTAAAAACCTTAGTCTTAGTCAAATAAATGAACACACACGCCATCACTGTAAGCCCTTTTCATGTAATGGTGTTTCAGTGTCTCATGCTGGCCACAGGAGGGCGCTGTTGGACCACTTTGAGCACAGCCCATGGCAGCAGGCCATGGAGATTTGTAAGGCTCTAGGCCCCCCGGTTTGAGGCTACGCTCTCTATCTAATTTCTATCTCTGGGACCCCCGGTTTGAGGCTACGCTCTCTATCTAATTTCTATCTCTGGGACCCCCAATACATATTGTAAAATCTAAGGTAATTTAACTCCGAGAGTGTACAAATGGAACCAAATGGTTCCAACCATTTGGTTCCATTTGTACACTCTCAGAGTTAAATTACCAAACTGTCATTTAGCTCGGGACCCCTTGGGACTCCCTCAAAGACCCCTGGGGCTCCCCAGACCCCACCCTGGGAACCACTGCTCTAAATCATGACAGTTTTCTGATTTATGTTGAGAGAGAGAGAGAGAGGGAGAGAGGGAGAGAGGGAGGGAGAGGGAGAGAGAGAGACATTTAATTGTGCATCTTGATATTAAACCATATCTCTGCTGTCAGGAAGAAACCATCTAACTCCAAAACGTTCATTTTTCAGGAAATGAAAAATATATAGCTTTTCAGGAAATGAAGAAAAGCTTACATTTTTTAAATCAAAGCAATACTGCTTAGAGGTGGTGGAGTTAGCTGCTTTATAGCAGGCAGTTTGATAGGGGGAGAGATGGTGGAGTTAGCTGCTTTATAGCAGACAGTTTGAGAGGGGGAGAGGTGGTGGAGTTAGCTGCTTTATAGCAGGCAGTTTGAGAGGGGGAGAGGTAGTGGAGTTAGCTGCTTTATAGCAGGCAGTTTGAGAGGGGGAGAGGAGTCTCGCGACCCCCGCCCCAATACAGAGTCTCGCGACCCCCGCCCCAATACAGAGTCTCGCGACCCCCGCCCCAATACAGAGTCTCGCGACCCCCGACCCCAATACAGAGTCTCGCGACCCCCGCCCCAATACAGAGTCTCGCGACCCCCGACCCCAATACAGAGTCTCGCGACCCCCGCCCCAATACAGAGTCTCGCGACCCCCGCCCCAATACAGAGTCTCGCGACCCCCGACCCCAATACAGAGTCTCGCGACCCCCGCCCCAATACAGAGTCTCGCGACCCCCGCCCCAATACAGAGTCTCGCGACCCCCGACCCCAATACAGAGTCTCGCGACCCCCGCCCCAATACAGAGTCTCGCGACCCCCGACCCCAATACAGAGTCTCGCGACCCCCGCCCCAATACAGAGTCTCGCGACCCCAATACAGAGTCTCGCGACCCCCGCCCCAATACAGAGTCTCGCGACCCCAATACAGAGTCTCGCGACCCCCGCCCCAATACAGAGTCTCGCGACCCCCGCCCCAATACAGAGTCTCGCGACCCCCGCCCCAATACAGAGTCTCGCGACCCCCGCCCCAATACAGAGTCTCGCGACCCCCGCCCCAATACAGAGTCTCGCGACCCCCGACCCCAATACAGAGTCTCGCGACCCCCGACCCCAATACAGAGTCTCGCGACCCCCGCCCCAATACAGAGTCTCGCGACCCCCGACCCCAATACAGAGTCTCGCGACCCCCGCCCCAATACAGAGTCTCGCGACCCCCGCCCCAATACAGAGTCTCGCGACCCCCGCCCCAATACAGAGTCTCGCGACCCCCGCCCCAATACAGAGTCTCGCGACCCCCGCCCCAATACAGAGTCTCGCGACCCCCGACCCCAATACAGAGTCTCGCGACCCCAATACAGAGTCTCGCGACCCCCGCCCCAATACAGAGTCTCGCGACCCCCGCCCCAATACAGAGTCTCGCGACCCCAATACAGAGTCTCGCGACCCCAATACAGAGTCTCGCGACCCCCGCCCCAATACAGAGTCTCGCGACCCCCGCCCCAATACAGAGTCTCGCGACCCCCGCCCCAATACAGAGTCTCGTGACCCCCGACCCCAATACAGAGTCTCGCGGCCCCCGACCCCAATACAGAGTCTCGCGACCCCCGCCCCAATACAGAGTCTCGCGACCCCCGCCCCAATACAGAGTCTCGCGACCCCCGCCCCAATACAGAGTCTCGCGACCCCCGACCCCAATACAGAGTCTCGTGACCCCAATACAGAGTCTCGCGACCCCCGCCCCAATACAGAGTCTCGTGACCCCCGCCCCAATACAGAGTCTCGTGACCCCCGACCCCAATACAGAGTCTCGTGACCCCAATACAGAGTCTCGCGACCCCCGCCCCAATACAGAGTCTCGCGACCCCCGCCCCAATACAGAGTCTCGCGACCCCAATACAGAGTCTCGCGACCCCCGCCCCAATACAGAGTCTCGCGACCCCCGACCCCAATACAGAGTCTCGTGACCCCAATACAGAGTCTCGCGACCCCCGCCCCAATACAGAGTCTCGTGACCCCCGCCCCAATACAGAGTCTCGTGACCCCCGACCCCAATACAGAGTCTCGTGACCCCAATACAGAGTCTCGCGACCCCCGCCCCAATACAGAGTCTCGCGACCCCCGCCCCAATACAGAGTCTCGCGACCCCAATACAGAGTCTCGCGACCCCCGACCCCAATACAGAGTCTCGCGACCCCCGCCCCAATACAGAGTCTCGCGACCCCCGCCCCAATACAGAGTCTCGCGACCCCCGACCCCAATACAGAGTCTCGCGACCCCCGCCCCAATACAGAGTCTCGCGACCCCCGACCCCAATACAGAGTCTCGCGACCCCCGACCCCAATACAGAGTCTCGCGACCCCCGCCCCAATACAGAGTCTCGCGACCCCCGCCCCAATACAGAGTCTCGCGACCCCCGCCCCAATACAGAGTCTCGCGACCCCCGCCCCAATACAGAGTCTCGCGACCCCCGCCCCAATACAGAGTCTCGCGACCCCCGACCCCAATACAGAGTCTCGTGACCCCCGCCCCAATACAGAGTCTCGCGACCCCCGCCCCAATACAGAGTCTCGCGACCCCAATACAGAGTCTCGCGACCCCAATACAGAGTCTCGCGACCCCCGACCCCAATACAGAGTCTCGCGACCCCCGCCCCAATACAGAGTCTCGCGACCCCCGCCCCAATACAGAGTCTCGCGACCCCCGCCCCAATACAGAGTCTCGCGACCCCCGCCCCAATACAGAGTCTCGCGACCCCCGACCCCAATACAGAGTCTCGCGACCCCCGACCCCAATACAGAGTCTCGCGACCCCCGCCCCAATACAGAGTCTCGCGCCCCCCGCCCCAATACAGAGTCTCGCGACCCCCGACCCCAATACAGAGTCTCGCGACCCCCGCCCCAATACAGAGTCTCGCGACCCCAATACAGAGTCTCGCGACCCCAATACAGAGTCTCGCGACCCCCGCCCCAATACAGAGTCTCGCGACCCCCGCCCCAATACAGAGTCTCGCGACCCCCGACCCCAATACAGAGTCTCGTGACCCCAATACAGAGTCTCGCGACCCCCGCCCCAATACAGAGTCTCGCGACCCCCGCCCCAATACAGAGTCTCGCGACCCCCGACCCCAATACAGAGTCTCGTGACCCCAATACAGAGTCTCGCGACCCCCGCCCCAATACAGAGTCTCGTGACCCCCGCCCCAATACAGAGTCTCGTGACCCCCGACCCCAATACAGAGTCTCGTGACCCCAATACAGAGTCTCGCGACCCCCGCCCCAATACAGAGTCTCGCGACCCCCGCCCCAATACAGAGTCTCGTGACCCCCGCCCCAATACAGAGTCTCGCGACCCCAATACAGAGTCTCGCGACCCCCGCCCCAATACAGAGTCTCGCGACCCCCGCCCCAATACAGAGTCTCGCGACCCCCGCCCCAATACAGAGTCTCGCGACCCCCGCCCCAATACAGAGTCTCGCGACCCCCGCCCCAATACAGAGTCTCGCGACCCCAATACAGAGTCTCGCGACCCCCGCCCCAATACAGAGTCTCGCGACCCCCGCCCCAATACAGAGTCTCGCGACCCCCGACCCCAATACAGAGTCTCGTGACCCCCGACCCCAATACAGAGTCTCGCGACCCCAATACAGAGTCTCGCGACCCCAATACAGAGTCTCGCGACCCCCGCCCCAATACAGAGTCTCGCGACCCCCGCCCCAATACAGAGTCTCGTGACCCCAATACAGAGTCTCGCGACCCCCGCCCCAATACAGAGTCTCGCGACCCCCGCCCCAATACAGAGTCTCGCGACCCCCGCCCCAATACAGAGTCTCGCGACCCCCGCCCCAATACAGAGTCTCGCGACCCCCGCCCCAATACAGAGTCTCGCGACCCCCGACCCCAATACAGAGTCTCGCGACCCCCAATACAGAGTCTCGCGACCCCCGCCCCAATACAGAGTCTCGCGACCCCCGCCCCAATACAGAGTCTCGTGACCCCAATACAGAGTCTCGCGACCCCCGCCCCAATACAGAGTCTCGCGACCCCCGCCCCAATACAGAGTCTCGCGACCCCCGCCCCAATACAGAGTCTCGCGACCCCCGCCCCAATACAGAGTCTCGCGACCCCCGCCCCAATACAGAGTCTCGCGACCCCCGACCCCAATACAGAGTCTCGCGACCCCCGACCCCAATACAGAGTCTCGCGACCCCCGCCCCAATACAGAGTCTCGCGACCCCCGCCCCAATACAGAGTCTCGCGACCCCCGACCCCAATACAGAGTCTCGCGACCCCCGCCCCAATACAGAGTCTCGCGACCCCAATACAGAGTCTCGCGACCCCCGCCCCAATACAGAGTCTCGCGACCCCCGCCCCAATACAGAGTCTCGCGACCCCCGACCCCAATACAGAGTCTCGCGACCCCCGACCCCAATACAGAGTCTCGCGACCCCCGCCCCAATACAGAGTCTCGTGACCCCAATACAGAGTCTCGCGACCCCCGCCCCAATACAGAGTCTCGCGACCCCCGCCCCAATACAGAGTCTCGCGACCCCCGCCCCAATACAGAGTCTCGCGACCCCCGACCCCAATACAGAGTCTCGCTGACCCCCGCCCCAATACAGAGTCTCGCGACCCCCGACCCCAATACAGAGTCTCGCGACCCCCAATACAGAGTCTCGCGACCCCCGACCCAATACAGAGTCTCGCGACCCCCGCCCCAATACAGAGTCTCGCGACCCCCGCCCCAATACAGAGTCTCGCGACCCCCGACCCCAATACAGAGTCTCGCGACCCCCAATACAGAGTCTCGCGACCCCAATACAGAGTCTCGCGACCCCCGCCCCAATACAGAGTCTCGCGACCCCCGACCCCAATACAGAGTCTCGCGACCCCCGCCCCAATACAGAGTCTCGCGACCCCCGACCCCAATACAGAGTCTCGCGACCCCCGCCCCAATACAGAGTCTCGCGACCCCCGACCCCAATACAGAGTCTCGCGACCCCCGACCCCAATACAGAGTCTCGCGACCCCCGACCCCAATACAGAGTCTCGCGACCCCCGCCCCAATACAGAGTCTCGCGACCCCCGACCCCAATACAGAGTCTCGCGACCCCCGACCCCAATACAGAGTCTCGCGACCCCCGACCCCAATACAGAGTCTCGCGACCCCCGACCCCAATACAGAGTCTCGCGACCCCCGACCCCAATACAGAGTCTCGCGACCCCCGACCCCAATACAGAGTCTCGTGACCCCAATACAGAGTCTCGCGACCCCCGACCCCAATACAGAGTCTCGTGACCCCCAATACAGAGTCTCGCGACCCCCGACCCCAATACAGAGTCTCGCGACCCCCAATACAGAGTCTCGCGACCCCCGACCCCAATACAGAGTCTCGCGACCCCCGACCCCAATACAGAGTCTCGCGACCCCCGACCCCAATACAGAGTCTCGTGACCCCAATACAGAGTCTCGCGACCCCCGACCCCAATACAGAGTCTCGTGACCCCAATACAGAGTCTCGCGACCCCCGACCCCAATACAGAGTCTCGCGACCCCCGACCCCAATACAGAGTCTCGTGACCCCAATACAGAGTCTCGCGACCCCCGACCCCAATACAGAGTCTCGTGACCCCAATACAGAGTCTCGTGACCCCCGACCCCAATACAGAGTCTCGTGACCCCAATACAGAGTCTCGTGACCCCAATACAGAGTCTCGCGACCCCCGACCCCAATACAGAGTCTCGTGACCCCAATACAGAGTCTCGTGACCCCCGACCCCAATACAGAGTCTCGTGACCCCAATACAGAGTCTCGCGACCCCGACCCCAATACAGAGTCTCGTGACCCCAATACAGAGTCTCGCGACCCCCGACCCCAATACAGAGTCTCGCGACCCCCGACCCCAATACAGAGTCTCGTGACCCCCGACCCCAATACAGAGTCTCGTGACCCCAATACAGAGTCTCGCGACCCCCGACCCCAATACAGAGTCTCGTGACCCCAATACAGAGTCTCGCGACCCCCGACCCCAATACAGAGTCTCGTGACCCCAATACAGAGTCTCGTGACCCCAATACAGAGTCTCGCGACCCCCGACCCCAATACAGAGTCTCGTGACCCCAATACAGAGTCTCGCGACCCCCGACCCCAATACAGAGTCTCGCGACCCCCGACCCCAATACAGAGTCTCGCGACCCCCGACCCCAATACAGAGTCTCGTGACCCCAATACAGAGTCTCGCGACCCCCGACCCCAATACAGAGTCTCGTGACCCCAATACAGAGTCTCGTGACCCCAATACAGAGTCTCGCGACCCCCGACCCCAATACAGAGTCTCGTGACCCCAATACAGAGTCTCGCGACCCCCGACCCCAATACAGAGTCTCGCGACCCCAATACAGAGTCTCGCGACCCCCGACCCCAATACAGAGTCTCGTGACCCCAATACAGAGTCTCGCGACCCCCGACCCCAATACAGAGTCTCGCGACCCCCGACCCCAATACAGAGTCTCGTGACCCCAATACAGAGTCTCGCGACCCCCGACCCCAATACAGAGTCTCGTGACCCCAATACAGAGTCTCGTGACCCCCGACCCCAATACAGAGTCTCGTGACCCCAATACAGAGTCTCGTGACCCCAATACAGAGTCTCGCGACCCCCGACCCCAATACAGAGTCTCGTGACCCCAATACAGAGTCTCGTGACCCCCGACCCCAATACAGAGTCTCGTGACCCCAATACAGAGTCTCGCGACCCCCGACCCCAATACAGAGTCTCGTGACCCCAATACAGAGTCTCGCGACCCCCGACCCCAATACAGAGTCTCGTGACCCCCGACCCCAATACAGAGTCTCGTGACCCCAATACAGAGTCTCGTGACCCCCGACCCCAATACAGAGTCTCGTGACCCCCGACCCCAATACAGAGTCTCGTGACCCCCGACCCCAATACAGAGTCTCGCGACCCCCGACCCCAATACAGAGTCTCGCGACCCCAATACAGAGTCTCGTGACCCCCGACCCCAATACAGAGTCTCGCGACCCCCGACCCCAATACAGAGTCTCGTGACCCCCGACCCCAATACAGAGTCTCGCGACCCCCGACCCCAATACAGAGTCTCGCGACCCCCGACCCCAATACAGAGTCTCGTGACCCCAATACAGAGTCTCGCGACCCCCGACCCCAATACAGAGTCTCGTGACCCCAATACAGAGTCTCGCGACCCCCGACCCCAATACAGAGTCTCGTGACCCCAATACAGAGTCTCGCGACCCCCGACCCCAATACAGAGTCTCGTGACCCCAATACAGAGTCTCGCGACCCCCGACCCCAATACAGAGTCTCGTGACCCCAATACAGAGTCTCGCGACCCCCGACCCCAATACAGAGTCTCGTGACCCCAATACAGAGTCTCGCGACCCCCGACCCCAATACAGAGTCTCGCGACCCCAATACAGAGTCTCGCGACCCCCGACCCCAATACAGAGTCTCGTGACCCCAATACAGAGTCTCGCGACCCCCGACCCCAATACAGAGTCTCGTGACCCCAATACAGAGTCTCGCGACCCCCGCCCCATACAGAGTTACGTTAACCCATTTTGACCTGAGATCAGATTCTAAATGTCTTCTACATCCTGACAGTTTAAATGTCTTCTACATCCTGACAGTTTAAATGTCTTCTACATCCTGACAGTTTAAATGTCTTCTACATCCTGACAGTTTAAATGTCTTCTACATCCTGACAGTTTAAATGTCTTCTACATCCTGACAGTTTAAATGTCTTCTACATCCTGACAGTTTAAATGTCTTCTACATCCTGACAGTTTAAATGTCTTCTACATCCTGACAGTTTAAATGTCTTCTACATCCTGACAGTTTAAATGTCTTCTACATCCTGACAGTTTAAATGTCTTCTACATCCTGACAGTTTAAATGTCTTCTACATCCTGACAGTTTAAATGTCTTCTACATCCTGACAGTTTAAATGTCTTCTACATCCTGACAGTTTAAATGTCTTCTACATCCTGACAGTTTAAATGTCTTCTACATCCTGACAGTTTAAATGTCTTCTACATCCTGACAGTTTAAATGTCTTCTACATCCTGACAGTTTAAATGTCTTCTACATCCTGACAGTTTAAATGTCTTCTACATCCTGACAGTTTAAATGTCTTCTACATCCTGACAGTTTAAATGTCTTCTACATCCTGACAGTTTAAATGTCTTCTACATCCTGACAGTTTAAATGTCTTCTACATCCTGACAGTTTAAATGTCTTCTACATCCTGACAGTTTAAATGTCTTCTACATCCTGACAGTTTAAATGTCTTCTACATCCTGACAGTTTAAATGTCTTCTACATCCTGACAGTTTAAATGTCTTCTACATCCTGACAGTTTAAATGTCTTCTACATCCTGACAGTTTAAATGTCTTCTACATCCTGACAGTTTAAATGTCTTCTACATCCTGACAGTTTAAATGTCTTCTACATCCTGACAGTTTAAATGTCTTCTACATCCTGACAGTTTAAATGTCTTCTACATCCTGACAGTTTAAATGTCTTCTACATCCTGACAGTTTAAATGTCTTCTACATCCTGACAGTTTAAATGTCTTCTACATCCTGACAGTTTAAATGTCTTCTACATCCTGACAGTTTAAATGTCTTCTACATCCTGACAGTTTAAATGTCTTCTACATCCTGACAGTTTAAATGTCTTCTACATCCTGACAGTTTAAATGTCTTCTACATCCTGACAGTTTAAATGTCTTCTACATCCTGACAGTTTAAATGTCTTCTACATCCTGACAGTTTAAATGTCTTCTACATCCTGACAGTTTAAATGTCTTCTACATCCTGACAGTTTAAATGTCTTCTACATCCTGACAGTTTAAATGTCTTCTACATCCTGACAGTTTAAATGTCTTCTACATCCTGACAGTTTAAATGTCTTCTACATCCTGACAGTTTAAATGTCTTCTACATCCTGACAGTTTAAATGTCTTCTACATCCTGACAGTTTAAATGTCTTCTACATCCTGACAGTTTAAATGTCTTCTACATCCTGACAGTTTAAATGTCTTCTACATCCTGACAGTTTAAATGTCTTCTACATCCTGACAGTTTAAATGTCTTCTACATCCTGACAGTTTAAATGTCTTCTACATCCTGACAGTTTAAATGTCTTCTACATCCTGACAGTTTAAATGTCTTCTACATCCTGACAGTTTAAATGTCTTCTACATCCTGACAGTTTAAATGTCTTCTACATCCTGACAGTTTAAATGTCTTCTACATCCTGACAGTTTAAATGTCTTCTACATCCTGACAGTTTAAATGTCTTCTACATCCTGACAGTTTAAATGTCTTCTACATCCTGACAGTTTAAATGTCTTCTACATCCTGACAGTTTAAATGTCTTCTACATCCTGACAGTTTAAATGTCTTCTACATCCTGACAGTTTAAATGTCTTCTACATCCTGACAGTTTAAATGTCTTCTACATCCTGACAGTTTAAATGTCTTCTACATCCTGACAGTTTAAATGTCTTCTACATCCTGACAGTTTAAATGTCTTCTACATCCTGACAGTTTAAATGTCTTCTACATCCTGACAGTTTAAATGTCTTCTACATCCTGACAGTTTAAATGTCTTCTACATCCTGACAGTTTAAATGTCTTCTACATCCTGACAGTTTAAATGTCTTCTACATCCTGACAGTTTAAATGTCTTCTACATCCTGACAGTTTAAATGTCTTCTACATCCTGACAGTTTAAATGTCTTCTACATCCTGACAGTTTAAATGTCTTCTACATCCTGACAGTTTAAATGTCTTCTACATCCTGACAGTTTAAATGTCTTCTACATCCTGACAGTTTAAATGTCTTCTACATCCTGACAGTTTAAATGTCTTCTACATCCTGACAGTTTAAATGTCTTCTACATCCTGACAGTTTAAATGTCTTCTACATCCTGACAGTTTAAATGTCTTCTACATCCTGACAGTTTAAATGTCTTCTACATCCTGACAGTTTAAATGTCTTCTACATCCTGACAGTTTAAATGTCTTCTACATCCTGACAGTTTAAATGTCTTCTACATCCTGACAGTTTAAATGTCTTCTACATCCTGACAGTTTAAATGTCTTCTACATCCTGACAGTTTAAATGTCTTCTACATCCTGACAGTTTAAATGTCTTCTACATCCTGACAGTTTAAATGTCTTCTACATCCTGACAGTTTAAATGTCTTCTACATCCTGACAGTTTAAATGTCTTCTACATCCTGACAGTTTAAATGTCTTCTACATCCTGACAGTTTAAATGTCTTCTACATCCTGACAGTTTAAATGTCTTCTACATCCTGACAGTTTAAATGTCTTCTACATCCTGACAGTTTAAATGTCTTCTACATCCTGACAGTTTAAATGTCTTCTACATCCTGACAGTTTAAATGTCTTCTACATCCTGACAGTTTAAATGTCTTCTACATCCTGACAGTTTAAATGTCTTCTACATCCTGACAGTTTAAATGTCTTCTACATCCTGACAGTTTAAATGTCTTCTACATCCTGACAGTTTAAATGTCTTCTACATCCTGACAGTTTAAATGTCTTCTACATCCTGACAGTTTAAATGTCTTCTACATCCTGACAGTTTAAATGTCTTCTACATCCTGACAGTTTACATGTCTTCTACATCCTGACAGTTTAAATGTCTTCTACATCCTGACAGTTTAAATGTCTTCTACATCCTGACAGTTTAAATGTCTTCTACATCCTGACAGTTTAAATGTCTTCTACATCCTGACAGTTTAAATGTCTTCTACATCCTGACAGTTTAAATGTCTTCTACATCCTGACAGTTTAAATGTCTTCTACATCCTGACAGTTTAAATGTCTTCTACATCCTGACAGTTTAAATGTCTTCTACATCCTGACAGTTTAAATGTCTTCTACATCCTGACAGTTTAAATGTCTTCTACATCCTGACAGTTTAAATGTCTTCTACATCCTGACAGTTGAAATGTCTTCTACATCCTGACAGTTGAAATGTCTTCTACATCCTGACAGTTTAAATGTCTTCTACATCATGACAGTTTAAATGTCTTCTACATCCTGACAGTTTAAATGTCTTCTACATCCTGACAGTTTAAATGTCTTCTACATCCTGACAGTTTAAATGTCTTCTACATCCTGACAGTTTAAATGTCTTCTACATCCTGACAGTTTAAATGTCTTCTACATCCTGACAGTTTAAATGTCTTCTACATCCTGACAGTTTAAATGTCTTCTACATCCTGACAGTTTAAATGTCTTCTACATCCTGACAGTTTAAATGTCTTCTACATCCTGACAGTTTAAATGTCTTCTACATCCTGACAGTTTAAATGTCTTCTACATCCTGACAGTTTAAATGTCTTCTACATCCTGACAGTTTAAATGTCTTCTACATCCTGACAGTTTAAATGTCTTCTACATCCTGACAGTTTAAATGTCTTCTACATCCTGACAGTTTAAAATGTCTTCTACATCCTGACAGTTTTCTGAAAAAGCTGTTTCTATGTCAGTGGTTCTTTGATTTTTCAAAAATAGCAGACCTACAAGCTCGTAGCTTGTAGATCTGCTATTTTTCAATAGCTAAAGCATAACATAATGCTAACACCAAAAGGGGTTCCCGCCCAGAATGGGACAATATATCATAAATGAATACTGAAACCAGATCATTAACAGCTTTACTGCCACCTGCTGGACGCAACGCCAACCTCAGGCTGCCGAGGGCTGCGGGGGCGATTTAGAGGGACGGATATCCTGTTGTGGGCGTCCATCTTTATGCTAAATAAATAGCGTCAATGCTAGCGAGCTAAAATGTATTTTGGCGGGCCTTTTATGGAGCCGTAGTGGATGATTTTACAATTCCTGAAAATAGCCGATCTACAAGCTTGTAGATCGGCTATTTTCAACATGCAACCAAGTGTAACATGACTCATACTGGATCTCTTGTCCACTAGTCCCTTCCTAACATTTTAGTCTAGTTTTTATTTGTCGACGAAATCGTCAGTATATTTAGTCCTAGTTTTAGTCATCGTAGCTTAGTTTTCATTTAGTTTCCATGTAGTTTTCGTCAGTGGAAAAAGGTAGTCGACGAACATAGTTTTCCGTCATAGTTTTAGTCGACTAAATCAACTGCTACAGGTCTGGTACACGGTGGATGTGAGGCTGCTTTGTTGAAACAATATAATATGCCTTATCTGACAGCATCTACACGCACGCACACGCACACACCGCACGGCGCACGCACGCACGCACGCACGCACGCACGCACGCACGCACGCACGCACGCACCCACGCACGCACGCACGCACGCACGCACGCACGCACCCACGCACGCACACACCGCACACACCGCACGCACATGCACACACACACCGCACGCACGCACGCACGCACGCACGCACGCACGCACGCACCCACGCACGCACGCACGCACGCACACGCACACACCGCACGGCGCACACACACCGCACGCACGCACGCACGCACGCACGCACGCACGCACCCACGCACGCACGCACGCACGCACACGCACACACCGCACGGCGCACACACACCGCACCCACGCACCCACGCACGCACGCACGCACGCACACGCACACACCGCACGGCGCACACACACCGCACGCACGCACGCACGCACGCACGCACGCACGCACGCACGCACGCACGCACGCACGCACGCACAGAGAGAGACCCCAGGTTGTGCAACAGCTCCAGTGGGGGGGGGGTGGGTTGGTGGGTGGGCAGGGGGGGGGGTTGTTTGTGCACCTGGTAGTGTTTTGTTGTGTGTGTGTCGAAGCACACAGCTCTGTCTGTCTGTCTGTCTGTCTGTCCGTCCGCACATCTGGACACATATTTTGTGCGTGTGTGCACGTGCGCACTTGCTTGCGTCCATACGTGCGCTTGCTTGCGTCCATACGTGCGCTTGCTTGCGTCCATACGTGCGCTTGCTTGTGTCCATACGTGCGCTTGTGTTCTTCTGGATGGAACGATTTAACAAAGTTATATTTTAACAAAGGGAACATCACTCGACCACAACAGCAGCTCAAAGGCATTCGTTCCAAACGATCACAAATTATACCACAGGTCATTCGAGGAAGCAATCTGATTGGTTGAAACGGCCTTGAAATCAGCACCACTTCCACACCTAATCAAAACTAAGAATTCAGCTACTTATTTATGATTATTGCCACTTCAGTGATGCTTGCGGAACTCGACTTCGTCTCGTTCCTGACCGCATCACGGTCGTGGCAATAATCACGTTAAACCACACCCTCGAGTGTAATATTGCTTAAATAAGAAGAACAATATAAATATGGAGAGATTTAACTGAAGAACAATATAAATATGGAGAGATTTAACTGAACAGTATAAATATGGAGAGATTTAACTGAACAGTATAAATATGGAGAGATTTAACTGAACAGTATAAATATGGAGAGATTTAACTGAACAGTATAAATATGGAGAGATTTAACTGAACAGTATAAATATGGAGAGATTTAACTGAACAGTATAAATATGGAGAGATTTAACTGAACAGTATAAATATGGAGAGATTTAACTGAACAGTATAAATATGGAGAGATTTAACTGAACAGTATAAATATGGAGAGATTTAACTGAACAGTATAAATATGGAGAGATTTAACTGAACAGTATAAATATTAACTGAACAGTATAAATATGGAGAGATTTAACTGAACAGTATAAATATGGAGAGATTTAACTGAACAGTATAAATATGGAGAGATTTAACTGAACAGTATAAATATGGAGAGATTTAACTGAAGAACCTCTCCTCACCTATCGAAGGTTTTCCTTTAAAAAAAAAAAAAGATTTGTCAGAGTAGTTAAACGAAAGCAGAGACGTGGGCACGCACGCACGCACGCAGGCACGCACGCACGTCCACTGTCACCAACGGAGCGCCGGGTCGCGGTGACAAGGACCAGCACTCCTGAGTGCACACACACACACACACACACACACACACACACACACACACACACACACACACACACGCACACATGGAAGGATGGTCAGCATCACGCACACACACACTTAACTGGGACTGACACCCGTGCTTTGATCCAGCAGAACACAAGTGCACGTATGGATGCAAACAAGCGCACGCGCGGCACACACACACACACACACACACACACGTACTGACATTTATAATTATCGGTCCGTTTGATAGATTTCAGCCTGTGAAGTCCTGTGTGTGTGTGTGTGCGTGCGCAGCACTCACTCAGAGTTCCTGACGCTTTCTTCGGGGTGTCGCACAGGGCTCGGTCTTAGGGCCCGCCGTCTTTTTGTGAAGATTTCACTCTTTTGTTATTGTTAACACGAGAAGACTTCCATTACAGCATGGTAACTTTGATGATGTCACTGGTAGACAGGTTTCTGAACTGTCTGTCCTCTGAGACACAGACAGGTTTCTGGACAACACACATGCAACGCACGCACGCATGCAACGCACGCAACGCACGCACACACGCACGCACACACGCAACGCACGCACACACACGCAACGCACGCAACGCACACAACGCACGCACTCACATACGCAACGCACACACACACACACACACACACACACACACACGCACACACAAAGAGAGCAGGTTTCATAACGTCAGTATCGGGCGGCGGTCCAGAATCTTATCTTTTGAGGAAATGGAAGTGGGAGAAAAAAAACCCACGGCTGTTTTCCAACGTACTGTAGTTATCATAGAGTCACATGATAAGACACGCACGCAGCACGCACGCAGCACGCACGCACGCACGCACGCACACACGCACGCACGCACGCACGCACGCACGCACGCACACACGCACGCACGCACGCACGCACGCACACACGCACGCACCACCCACGCACACACGCACCACGCACCACCCACGCACACACGCACCACGCACGCACACACGCACCACCCACGCACACACGCACCACGCACGCACCACGCACGCACCACGCACGCACGCACACACGCACGCACGCACCACGCACGCACACACGCACCACGCACGCACCACGCACGCACGCACGCACGCATCCAATATATCTATCCAATGTTTGGTGAAACGCATGAGTTATGAATTTGACTAGCGCTGCACACAGTGAATTAAAACACCACCTCTACGCCTAGTCTCAGCAGGAGGTCCATTAAAACACCCACCTCTACGCCTAGTCTCAGCAGGAGGTCCATTAAAACACCACCTCTACGCCTAGTCTCAGCAGGAGGTCCATTAAAACACCACCTCTACGCCTAGTCTCAGCAGGAGGTCCATTAAAACACCACCTCTACGCCTAGTCTCAGCAGGAGGTCCATTAAAACACCACCTCTACGCCTAGTCTCAGCAGGAGGTCCATTAAAACACCACCTCTACGCCTAGTCTCAGCAGGAGGTCCATTAAAACACCCACCTCTACGCCTAGTCTCAGCAGGAGGTCCATTAAAACACCACCTCTACGCCTAGTCTCAGCAGGAGGTCCATTAAAACACCCACCTCTACGCCTAGTCTCAGCAGGAGGTCCATTAAAACACCCACCTCTACGCCTAGTCTCAGCAGGAGGTCCATTAAAACACCCACCTCTACGCCTAGTCTCAGCAGGAGGTCCATTAAAACACCCACCTCTACGCCTAGTCTCAGCAGGAGGTCCATTAAAACACCACCTCTACGCCTAGTCTCAGCAGGAGGTCCATTAAAACACCCACCTCTACGCCTAGTCTCAGCAGGAGGTCCATTAAAACACCACCTCTACGCCTAGTCTCAGCAGGAGGTCCATTAAAACACCCACCTCTACGCCTAGTCTCAGCAGGAGGTCCATTAAAACACCCACCTCTACGCCTAGTCTCAGCAGGAGGTCCATTAAAACACCACCTCTACGCCTAGTCTCAGCAGGAGGTCCATTAAAACACCCACCTCTACGCCTAGTCTCAGCAGGAGGTCCATTGAAACACCACCTCTACGCCTAGTCTCAGCAGGAGGTCCATTAAAACACCCACCTCTACGCCTAGTCTCAGCAGGAGGTCCATTAAAACACCACCTCTACGCCTAGTCTCAGCAGGAGGTCCATTAAAACACCCACCTCTACGCCTAGTCTCAGCAGGAGGTCCATTAAAACACCCACCTCTACGCCTAGTCTCAGCAGGAGGTCCATTAAAACACCACCTCTACGCCTAGTCTCAGCAGGAGGTCCATTAAAACACCCACCTCTACGCCTAGTCTCAGCAGGAGGTCCATTAAAACACCCACCTCTACGCCTAGTCTCAGCAGGAGGTCCATTAAAACACCCACCTCTACGCCTAGTCTCAGCAGGAGGTCCATTAAAACACCCACCTCTACGCCTAGTCTCAGCAGGAGGTCCATTAAAACACCACCTCTACGCCTAGTCTCAGCAGGAGGTCCATTAAAACACCCACCTCTACGCCTAGTCTCAGCAGGAGGTCCATTAAAACCACCTCTACGCCTAGTCTCAGCAGGAGGTCCATTAAAACACCCACCTCTACGCCTAGTCTCAGCAGGAGGTCCATTAAAACACCACCTCTACGCCTAGTCTCAGCAGGAGGTCCATTAAAACACCACCTCTACGCCTAGTCTCAGCAGGAGGTCCATTAAAACACCACCTCTACGCCTAGTCTCAGCAGGAGGTCCATTAAAACACCACCTCTACGCCTAGTCTCAGCAGGAGGTCCATTAAAACACCACCTCTACGCCTAGTCTCAGCAGGAGGTCCATTAAAACACCACCTCTACGCCTAGTCTCAGCAGGAGGTCCATTAAAACACCCACCTCTACGCCTAGTCTCAGCAGGAGGTCCATTAAAACACCCACCTCTACGCCTAGTCTCAGCAGGAGGTCCATTAAAACACCACCTCTACGCCTAGTCTCAGCAGGAGGTCCATTAAAACACCCACCTCTACGCCTAGTCTCAGCAGGAGGTCCATTAAAACACCACCTCTACGCCTAGTCTCAGCAGGAGGTCCATTTGGTTTCAGTAAAGAGAGAGACTCACTTTAACACATTAAATCACATTAAAACACCCACCTCTACGCCTAGTCTCAGCAGGAGGTCCATTTGGTTTCAGTAAAGAGAGAGACTCACTTTAACACATTAAAACACATTAAAACACCCACCTCTACGCCTAGTCTCAGCAGGAGGTCCATTTGGTTTCAGTAAAGAGAGAGACTCACTTTAACACATTAAAACACATTAAAACACCCACCTCTACGCCTAGTCTCAGCAGGAGGTCCATTTGGTTTCAGTAAAGAGAGAGACTCACTTTAACACATTAAAACACATTAAAACACCCACCTCTACGCCTAGTCTCAGCAGGAGGTCCATTTGGTTTCAGTAAAGAGAGAGACTCACTTTAACACATTTTGACCTGAGATCAGATTCTATAAATGTCTTCTACGTCCTGACAGTTTTCTGAAAAAGCTATGTTTCTATGTCAGTCGTTCTTCCATTTATTAGACCTGTAGTAGACCCTGACGTCGATGCTACTAAATGTCTTCTAAATCCTGACAGTTTTCTGAAAGTATCCTCATGTTTCTATAATCAGTGGTTCTCAAACATGTTCATGTCAAGGAGCCCCAGAAGTATCTGTATTGGGCCGCCGACCCCCATCTGAAAATATGTACTTCCAGGGACCCCCACCCCCCCCCCCACCCCCACCCCCACCCAGAAGCAAAGATTTGAGTTAAAAACGTTCGCTCTGAAAGAATATACGTTCCAAGATTTGCGCCACATTTTGAAGATTAAAACAAAAATAGCAGATCTACAAGCTCTAATAGCAGATCTACAAGCTCTAATAGCAGATCTACAAGCTCTAATAGCAGATCTACAAGCTCTAATAGCAGATCTACAAGCTCGTAGTGATGTTTGATGTTGTCCGTTTAACCCCTTCAGTACAGGAACCCCTTTTGGTGTTTTAAGCATTATCTTACTCTTTAGCTGTTGGAAAAATAGCAGATCTACAAGCTGGTGCAGCGCTATGAGCTTGTACATCTGCTATTTTTGAACATATATTCTTTCACAGTGTACATTGTTATGTTCAAATCTTTGCTTCTGGGGGGAGGGGGAGCGGGGGGGTGGCTGAAACAACATATTTTCAGATGGGTTTCGGTGTCCAATTACATATCAATTTTTTAGGCTCCTTGACATGAAATAGTTTGAGAACGACTGATGGCATGTGAAAGCAGGGAATCATAGCTTCAAATTAATGGTTGCCCCCGAGACCCGACTACGGATAAGCGGTTGAAGATGGATGGATGTCATCATTTAGAAGATCTGTTCTCAGTGTCCTGGAGGGTTTAAAGATCTGTTCTCAGTGTCCTGGAGGGTTTAAAGATCTGTTCTCAGTGTCCTGGAGGGTTTAAAGATCTGTTCTCAGTGTCCTGGAGGGTTTAAAGATCTGTTCTCAGTGTCCTGGAGGGTTTAAAGATCTGTTCTCAGTGTCCTGGAGGGTTTAAAGATCTGTTCTCAGTGTCCTGGAGGGTTTAAAGATCTGTTCTCAGTGTCCTAGAGGGTTTAAAGATCTGTTCTCAGTGTCCTAGAGGGTTTAAAGATCTGTTCTCAGTGTCCTAGAGGGTTTAAAGATCTGTTCTCAGTGTCCTGGAGGGTTTAAAGCCAGAGAGTAGGTTGCTCCAACTGCTGCCTCTCATTCCCCCCCCCCTCTCTCTGTGTGTGTGTGTGTGTGTGTGTGTGTGTGTGTGTGTGTGTGTGTGTGCGTGTGTGCGCGCCCTCTCATTTCCTCCTCTCTGGGCCCAGGCGGTCTAGTCGGTGTGTTTGTTTGGGCTAACGGGAGGCAAATAAACAGCCCCAGATAGCGAGCCTTTCCTTCCTCTCCCTCTGGAGCGGTTTGGACTCGGACAGGTTTTATTTCCTTGGCTGGCGTTGCACCGTTGGGTACAACAGTACGCTGAATAGAAGAGTTGCGACATCGAGGGGGCAGAAACCCAGCGCTGTTCATGCAGCCTGAACTGAGACAAGCTGGAGTTGGAAATACATTGTTTTCAACGAGGGTGGCGCAAACAAGAGCTATTTTAGGCAATGTGTGCAACATGACAACTGTTGACAGTGACTAAAGTCTCTGTAATGTTTATGTTGTTCGATTACTACAAAAAAATCTAAAACTAGAAAAAGTGCCCTTCTGGGCACAGGTCTCCACCAGGAGGATAGGAGTGTGTGAGATGTTTGGCAAAATGTTTAGGAGTAATATAAACTTTTTTTTTGTTTGTTTGTTTTTTGCAACAATTTTCTTCATTTTGTTGAGGAAATGCAGAGCCAGATCACTCATCGAATCTCTGAGGATAGAATTCTGGATGAGCAGGACATGTGCAGCATTTTGAACGAAACGAGCCACTCCTGAAAACTTTAGAAGGCAATGTTAGCCAATCGGTGTAGAATCTGAGAAATCCACTACAGAGATCATGTATACCGATTTGCGTGAGATTTGGATGAAATCTGTGCGACTAACATAAGCAATGTGTTTAGCAGAAATCGGCCTCATGGTGGCGCTATAACCAGCAGATGTGGAGGGATGCAGGGACAATGTTTTTCCATGGCCTCTAGGGAGTGCGCATACATAAGTTGTATACAGATTGATGAAGTTATAGCTAAAAACAGGAATTGGCCTGTTATAGCGCCACCATGAGGCTGATTTGGAAAAGAATGAGTGGCATGTCGTCCTTGGCCTAGTGGAAATGTGCGTGTATAATTTCACGGAAATGTTTGTGATTTGTGGCATTTTGTTCGAAACGGACCAATCATGTGAGCTTTGGAAGCCAATATTATTATTATAAATATGAAATAAATGCTTAAACATGTAGCTATAGGTGTAATGTTAGAGTCCACAGAAGACATGTAAATATGAAATAAATGCTTAAACATGTAGCTAGGTGTAATGTTAGAGTCCACAGAAGACATGTAAATATGAAATAAATGCTTAAACGTGTAGCTAGGTGTAATGTTAGAGTCCACAGAAGACATGTAAATATGTAATAAATGCTTAAACATGTAGCTAGGTGTAATGTTAGAGTCCACAGAAGACATGTAAATATGAAAGAAATGCTTAAACATGTAGCTAGGTGTAATGTTAGAGTCCACAGAAGACATGTAAATATGAAATAAATGCTTAAACATGTAGCTAGGTGTAATGTTAGAGTCCACATAAGACATGTAAATATGAAATAAATGCTTAAACATGTAGCTAGGTGTAATGTTAGAGTCCACAGAAGACATGTAAATATGAAATAAATGCTTAAACATGTAGCTAGGTGTAATGTTAGAGTCCACAGAAGACATGTAAATATGAAATAAATGCTTAAACATGTAGCTAGGTGTAATGTTAGAGTCCACAGAAGACATGTAAATATGTAATAAATGCTTAAACATGTAGCTAGGTGTAATGTTAGAGTCCACAGAAGACATGTAAATATGAAATAAATGCTTAAACATGTAGCTAGGTGTAATGTTAGAGTCCACAGAAGACATGTAAATATGAAATAAATGCTTAAACATGTAGTTAGGTGTAATGTTAGAGTCCACAGAAGACATGTAAATATGAAATAAATGCTTAAACATGTAGCTAGGTGTAATGTTAGAGACCACAGAAGACATGTAAATATGAAATAAATGCACACACACCCACACACACGTGTGCGTGCGTGCGTGCGTGCGTGCGTGCGTGCGTGCGTGCGTGCGCCCGCGCTAGCAGGGATTGTAATATCCGTGTACTCGGGACCGCCACGTTGCCTCTCCGCCTCCACTTCCTGTTATTTCCAATAAGAGCTGACCTGGGATCAGATGGAGATAAGGTCACTGTCGCCCCCCCCCCCCCCCCCCCCCCCCCCCCCCCCCCGTGTGCTGGACAACCTCATACCCCCCCCCCCCCTCCCCCCCAAAAGAAAAAAGAGGTGAAGAAAAATAAATAAGAGATAATTAAATAAACCTGTTCAGGAAATATAATTCATAGAAACTGTATTCCAGAATACATCATCTTTAATCCCAGGTTTACGCAGAGCCTGGGGAGGACACACTGGGGGAGGACATACTGGGGAGGACACACTGGGGGAGGACATACTGGGGAGGACACACTGGGGGAGGACATACTGGGGAGGACACACTGGGGGAGGACATACTGGGGGAGGACACACTGGGGGAGGACATACTGGGGGAGGACATACTGGGGGAGGACACACTGGGGGAGGACATACTGTGGGAGGACACACTGTGGGAGGACACACTGGGGGAGGACACACTGGGGAGGACATACTGGGGGAGGACACACTGGGGAGGACACACTGGGGGAGGACACACTGGGGGAGGACACACTGGGGGAGGACAGACTGGGGAGGACAGACTGGGGAGGACAGACTGGGGAGGACATACTGGGGGGGACACACTGGGGGAGGACACACTGGGGGAGGACATACTGGGGAGGACACACTGGGGAGGACACACTGGGGGAGGACATACTGGGGAGGACAGACTGGGGGAGGACACATACTGGGGGGGACAGACTGGGGGGGACAGGACACTGTGTCTGTGCTAAAAGCAGTTGCTTGTTTTGCGAAAGAAAAAAAGAGAAAGAAAGAATATAGGATAGCCTGAAACTACACCTGCCAGATGATACCACACATAAACTACACCTGCCAGATGATACCACACATAAACTACACCTGCCAGATGATATACGACACATAAACTACACCTGCCAGATGATACCACACATAAACTACACGTGCCAGATGATACCACACAAACTACACCTGCCAGATGATATACGACACATAAACTACACCTGCCAGATGATACCACACATAAACTACACCTGCCAGATGATACCACACATAAACTACACCTGCCAGATGATACCACACATAAACTATACCTGCCAGATGATATACGACACATAAACTACACCTGCCAGATGATACCACACAAACTACACCTGCCAGATGATACCACACATAAACTACACCTGCCAGATGATACCACACATAAACTACACCTGCCAGATGATACCACACATAAACTACACCTGCCAGATGATACCACACATACACTACACCTGCCAGAAGATATACGACACAGAAACTACACCTGCCAGATGATATACGACACAAACTACACCTGCCAGATGATACCACACATAAACTACACCTGCCAGATGATACCACACATAAACTACACCTGCCAGATGATACCACACATAAACTACACCTGCCAGATGATACCACACAGAAACTACACCTGCCAGATGATACCACACATACACTACACCTGCCAGAAGATATACGACACAGAAACTACACCTGCCAGATGATATACGACACAAACTACACCTGCCAGATGATACCACACATAAACTACACCTGCCAGATGATATACCACACATAAACTACACCTGCCAGATGATACCACACATAAACTACACCTGCCAGATGATATACGACACATAAACTACACCTGCCAGATGATATACGACACATAAACTACACCTGCCAGATGATATACGACACATAAACTACACCTGCCAGATGATATACGACACATAAACTACACCTGCCAGATGATACCACACAAACTACACCTGCCAGATGATACCACACATAAACTACACCTGCCAGATGATACCACACAAACTACACCTGCCAGATGATACCACACAAACTACACCTGCCAGATGATATCACACAGAAACTACACCTGCCAGATGATATATGACACAGAAACTACACCTGCCAGATGATACCACACATACACTACACCTGCCAGAAGATATACGACACAGAAACTACACCTGCCAGATGATATACGACACAAACTACACCTGCCAGATGATACCACACATAAACTACACCTGCCAGATGATATACGACACATAAACTACACCTGCCAGATGATATACGACACATAAACTACACCTGCCAGATGATATACGACACATAAACTACACCTGCCAGATGATACCACACATAAACTACACCTGCCAGATGATACCACACATAAACTACACCTGCCAGATGATACCACACAGAAACTACACCTGCCAGATGATATACGACACATAAACTACACCTGCCAGATGATATACGACACATAGATACCACACAGAAACTAGCAGAGCTACAATAAGGGCTATTTCATTCTGGCACCTGTACCACAGAGAGGGGCGTGGTTAAGTTACAGAAGAGCATCCAGAGATGACCTGGTATGGACATGTTTGTTATGACTGAGCTTCGAGGGGTCTGGATGGAGGGAGGTAGCCTAGCCTAGCGGGCAGTTATTTCACCCATCCAGGACGGGAACCCCTTTTGGTGTTTAAAGCATTATGTTATACCTTAGCTGTTGAAAAATAGCAGATCAGTGCCGCACTACGAGCTTGTAGTCTGCTATTTTTCTGGGGGGTCTCGGGGTGTCTCAGAGACGCGGGGCTGGTGTTCGTGTGCCGATGACGTTCCGTTCAAACACGCTCGCAGACGAGAGGAAGCTCCTCTCCACGGGAGAGTCTAAACAAATCTGTTTGGCTTTGGAGGAGCGTCTGTGTGCGTGCACGTGCGTTGCGTGCGTGCGTTGTGTTGCGTGTGTGTGTGCGTG
>NW_027637800.1:97500-124919 GCF_951216825.1 Electrona antarctica | reverse complement strand
GTCACAGAGTGGTCAGTCACAGAGTGGTCAGTCACAGTGGTCAGTCACAGAGTGGTCAGTCACAGAGGGGTCAGTCACAGAGGGGTCAGTCACAGAGGGGTCAGTCACAGAGGGGTCAGTCACAGAGGGGTCAGTCACCCTCAAAAATGTTTTGCCCGCATCACAGCGTCTGGCCCCTCACACTGTCATCTTTTTCACAATGGGCCTGTCTGCATGCCTGGGAGAACATGTGAGGGTACCTACCCTAGGGGACACAGGGAGAACATGTGAGGGTACCTACCCTAGGGGACACAGGGAGAACATGTGAGGGTACCTACCCTAGGGGACACGGGGAGAACATGTGAGGGTACCTACCCTAGGGGACACGGGGAGAACATGTGAGGTTACCTACCCTAGGGGACACGGGGAGAACATGTGAGGGTACCTACCCTAGGGGACCCGGGGAGAACATGTGAGGGTACCTACCCTAGGGGACACGGGGAGAACATGTGTACCTACCCTAGGGGACACAGGGAGAACATGTGAGGGTACCTACCCTAGTGGACACGGGGAGAACATGTGAGGGTACCTACCCTAGGGGACCGGGGAGAACATGTGAGGGTACCTACCCTAGGGGACACGGGGAGAACATGTGAGGGTACCTACCCTAGGGGACACGGGGAGAACATGTGAGGGTACCTACCCTAGGGGACACGGGGAGAACATGTGAGGGTACCTACCCTAGTGGACACGGGGAGAACATGTGAGGGTACCTACCCTAGGGGACCCGGGGAGAACATGTGAGGGTACCTACCCTAGGGGACACGGGGAGAACATGTGAGGGTACCTACCCTAGGGGACACGGGGAGAACATGTGAGGGTACCTACCCTAGTGGACACGGGGAGAACATGTGAGGGTACCTACCCTAGGGGACACTGGGAGAACATGTGAGGGTACCTACCCTAGGGGACACGGGGAGAACATGTGAGGGTACCTACCCTAGGGGACCCGGGGAGAACATGTGAGGGTACCTACCCTAGGGGACACGGGGAGAACATGTGAGGGTACCTACCCTAGGGGACACGGGGAGAACATGTGAGGGTACCTACCCTAGTGGACACGGGGAGAACATGTGAGGGTACCTACCCTAGGGCACACGGGGAGAACATGTGAGGGTACCTACCCTAGGGCACACGGGGAGAACATGTGAGGGTACCTACCCTAGGGGACACGGGGAGAACATGTGAGGGTACCTACCCTAGGGGACATGGGGAGAACATGTGAGGGTACCTACCCTAGGGGACACAGGGAGAACATGTGAGGGTACCTACCCTAGGGGACACGGGGAGAACATGTGAGGGTACCTGCCCTAGGGCACACGGGGATAACATGTGAGGGTACCTACCCTAGGGGACACGGGGAGAACATGTGAGGGTACCTACCCTAGGGGACACGGGGAGAACATGTGAGGGTACCTACCCTAGGGGACATGGGGAGAACATGTGAGGGTACCTACCCTAGGGGACACGGGGAGAACATGTGAGGGTACCTACCCTAGGGGACACGGGGAGAACATGTGAGGGTACCTACCCTAGGGGACACGGGGAGAACATGTGAGGGTACCTACCCTAGGGGACACGGGGAGAACATGTGAGGGTACCTACCCTAGGGGACACGGGGAGAACATGTGAGGGTACCTACCCTAGGGGACACGGGGAGAACATGTGAGGGTACCTACCCTAGGGGACACGGGGAGAACATGTGAGGGTACCTACCCTAGGGGACACGGGGAGAACATGTGAGGGTACCTACCCTAGGGGACACGGGGAGAACATGTGAGGGTACCTACCCTAGGGGACACGGGGAGAACATGTGAGGGTACCTACCCTAGGGGACACGGGGAGAACATGTGAGGGTACCTACCCTAGGGCACACGGGGAGAACATGTGAGGGTGCCTACCCTAGGGGACACGGGGAGAACATGCAGACTCCACTAAAGCTGTACCCTAGCCCTGTTTTTAGGACTCGAACCTTCGGCAGGAATTTTATAGCGAACCTTCGAACCATTAGTTTCTAATGGTTTCTAATTTGTTTTATTTCTAAGTCTACTTACAGGACATTAACATCACATTTGAGTTCCTTTTGTCAGATTTCTCAGTGTCTCAGATGTTGGTGCGTCAATGAGCCTTGCATGCCTTTGATCTAAATGAGCCTTGCATGTCCTTTGATCTAAATGAGCCTTGCATGTCCTTTGATCCCAATGAGCCTTGCATGTCCTTTGATCTAAATGAGCCTTGCATGCCTTTGATCTAAATGAGCCTTGCATGTCCTTTGATCTAAATGAGCCTTGCATGTCCTTTGATCTAAATGAGCCTTGCATGTCTTTGATCCAAATGAGCCTTGCATGCCTTTGATCTAAATGAGCCTTGCATGCCTTTGATCCAAATGAGCCTTGCATGCCTTTGATCTAAATGAGCCTTGCATGCCTTTGATCTAAATGAGCCTTGCATGTCCTTTGATCTAAATGAGCCTTGCATGCCTTTGATCTAAATGAGCCTTGCATGTCCTTTGATCTAAATGAGCCTTGCATGTCCTTTGATCCAAATGAGCCTTGCATGTCCTTTGATCCAAATGAGCCTGTCATGTCCTTTGATCCCAATGAGCCTTGCATGTCCTTTGATCTAAATGAGCCTTGCATGCCCTTTGATCTAAATGAGCCTTGCATGCCTTTGATCTAAATGAGCCTTGCATGTCCTTTGATCTAAATGAGCCTTGCATGTCCTTTGATCTAAATGAGCCTTGCATGTCCTTTGATCCCAATGAGCCTTGCATGTCCTTTGATCCAAATGAGCCTTGCATGTCCTTTGATCTAAATGAGCCTGCATGCCTTTGATCTAAATGAGCCTTGCATGTCCTTTGATCTAAATGAGCCTTGCATGTCCTTTGATCTAAATGAGCCTTGCATGTCCTTTGATCTAAATGAGCCTTGCATGCCTTTGATCTAAATGAGCCTTGCATGTCCTTTGATCTAAATGAGCCTTGCATGTCCTTTGATCTAAATGAGCCTTGCATGTCCTTTGATCTAAATGAGCCTTGCATGTCCTTTGATCTAAATGAGCCTTGCATGTCCTTTGATCTAAATGAGCCTTGCATGTCCTTTGATCTAAATGAGCCTTGCATGTCCTTTGATCTAAATGAGCCTTGCATGTCCTTTGATCTAAATGAGCCTTGCATGTCCTTTGATCTAAATGAGCCTTGCATGTCCTTTGATCTAAATGAGCCTTGCATGTCCTTTGATCTAAATGAGCCTTGCATGTCCTTTGATCTAAATGAGCCTTGCATGTCCTTTGATCTAAATGAGCCTTGCATGTCCTTTGATCTAAATGAGCCTTGCATGCCTTTGATCTAAATGAGCCTGCATGTCCTTTGATCTAAATGAGCCTTGCATGTCCTTTGATCTAAATGAGCCTTGCATGTCCTTTGATCTAAATGAGCCTTGCATGCCTTTGATCTAAATGAGCCTTGCATGCCTTTGATCTAAATGAGCCTTGCATGTCCTTTGATCTAAATGAGCCTTGCATGTCCTTTGATCTAAATGAGCCTTGCATGCCTTTGATCTAAATGAGCCTTGCATGTCCTTTGATCTAAATGAGCCTTGCATGTCCTTTGATCTAAATGAGCCTTGCATGTCCTTTGATCTAAATGAGCCTTGTATGTCCTTTGATCTAAATGAGCCTTGCATGTCCTTTGATCTAAATGAGCCTTGCATGTCCTTTGATCTAAATGAGCCTTGCATGCCTTTGATCTACGACGTATGGACACCGGACCCCCTGATTATTAATAACATCCAAACATGTAACATGTAAACACAACATGAACATTATTACTCTTATTATGCATATCGCATTCTCGCCGAGAAATATTTTCGAGTCCATTAATTAAGATTCGAGTGCCAACCCTAACGAGCGAAGGTTCGAACCCCGAATGTTCGGGGACAGCCTTAGACTCCACACAGGAAGGCCCTTTCGCCAACCGTGTGTGTGGGGGTGTGTGTGTGTGTGTGTGGGTGTGTGGGTGCGTGTGCGTGCTCTAGGTTCAACCATGAGCTGGTGTTTGGTGTGTCGGTGAAGAATCTCTCCAAAGCAGAGAGGCTGATCTACGGAGACTCTCTGATGACCCACGCTATGATCCTGACCGCTGTGACCGACAAGGTACACACACACACACACACACACACATTTTGACCTGAGATCAGATTCTAAAAATGTCTTCTACATCCTGACAGTTTTCTAAAAAAGCTATGTTTCTATGTCAGTCGTTCTCCGATTTTTCAAAAATAGCAGACCTACAAGCACCGAGTGGCGCGCTACGAGCTTGTAGATCTGCTATTTTTCAATAGCTAAAGCATAACATAATGCTAACACCAAAAGGGGTTCCCGCCCAAAATGGGTTAAATGTCTATATTTGAGTCCACATTTATAAAATACATTATCAAGGGCACAAATATTTTTCAGTTGCTTCTGATATCTGATATCCACACACTCCAAACATCATGTTGTCTCAGTGTCTTCAGCCTGATATCCACACACTCCAAACATCATGTTGTCTCAGTGTCTTCAGCCTGATATCCACACACTCCAAACATCATGTTGTCTCAGTGTCTTCAGCCTGATATCCACACACTCCAAACATCATGTTGTCTCAGTGTCTTCAGTCTGATATCCACACACTCCAAACATCATGTTGTCTCAGTGTCTTCAGTCTGATATCCACACACTCCAAACATCATGTTGTCTCAGTGTCTTCAGTCTGATATCCACACACTCCAAACATCATGTTGTCTCATTGTCTTCAGTCTGATATCCACACACTCCAAACATCATGTTGTCTCAGTGTCTTCAGTCTGATATCCACACACTCCAAACATCATGTTGTCTCAGTGTCTTCAGTCTGATATCCACACACTCCAAACATCATGTTGTCTCAGTGTCTTCAGTCTGATATCCACACACTCCAAACATCATGTTGTCTCAGTGTCTTCAGTCTGATATCCACACACTCCAAACATCATGTTGTCTCATTGTCTTCAGCCTGATATCCACACACTCCAAACATCATGTTGTCTCAGTGTCTTCAGTCTGATATCCACACACTCCAAACATCATGTTGTCTCATTGTCTTCAGTCTGATATCCACACACTCCAAACATCATGTTGTCTCAGTGTCTTCAGTCTGATATCCACACACTCCAAACATCATGTTGTCTCATTGTCTTCAGCCTGATATCCACACACTCCAAACATCATGTTGTCTCATTGTCTTCAGTCTGATATCCACACACTCCAAACATCATGTTGTCTCATTGTCTTCAGCCTGATATCCACACACTCCAAACATCATGTTGTCTCAGTGTCTTCAGTCTGATATCCACACACTCCAAACATCATGTTGTCTCAGTGTCTTCAGCCTGATATCCACACACTCCAAACATCATGTTGTCTCAGTGTCTTCAGTCTGATATCCACACACTCCAAACATCATGTTGTCTCATTGTCTTCAGTCTGATATCCACACACTCCAAACATCATGTTGTCTCAGTGTCTTCAGTCTGATATCCACACACTCCAAACATCATGTTGTCTCAGTGTCTTCAGTCTGATATCCACACACTCCAAACATCATGTTGTCTCAGTGTCTTCAGTCTGATATCCACACACTCCAAACATCATGTTGTCTCATTGTCTTCAGTCTGATATCCACACACTCCAAACATCATGTTGTCTCAGTGTCTTCAGCCTGATATCCACACACTCCAAACATCATGTTGTCTCAGTGTCTTCAGTCTGATATCCACACACTCCAAACATCATGTTGTCTCAGTGTCTTCAGTCTGATATCCACACACTCCAAACATCATGTTGTCTCATTGTCTTCAGTCTGATATCCACACACTCCAAACATCATGTTGTCTCAGTGTCTTCAGCCTGATATCCACACACTCCAAACATCATGTTGTCTCAGTGTCTTCAGTCTGATATCCACACACTCCAAACATCATGTTGTCTCAGTGTCTTCAGTCTGATATCCACACACTCCAAACATCATGTTGTCTCAGTGTCTTCAGTCTGATATCCACACACTCCAAACATCATGTTGTCTCAGTGTCTTCAGTCTGATATCCACACACTCCAAACATCATGTTGTCTCATTGTCTTCAGTCTGATATCCACACACTCCAAACATCATGTTGTCTCAGTGTCTTCAGCCTGATATCCACACACTCCAAACATCATGTTGTCTCAGTGTCTTCAGTCTGATATCCACACACTCCAAACATCATGTTGTCTCAGTGTCTTCAGTCTGATATCCACACACTCCAAACATCATGTTGTCTCAGTGTCTTCAGCCTGATATCCACACACTCCAAACATCATGTTGTCTCATTGTCTTCAGTCTGATATCCACACACTCCAAACATCATGTTGTCTCAGTGTCTTCAGTCTGATATCCACACACTCCAAACATCATGTTGTCTCAGTGTCTTCAGTCTGATATCCACACACTCCAAACATCATGTTGTCTCAGTGTCTTCAGCCTGATATCCACACACTCCAAACATCATGTTGTCTCATTGTCTTCAGTCTGATATCCACACACTCCAAACATCATGTTGTCTCAGTGTCTTCAGTCTGATATCCACACACTCCAAACATCATGTTGTCTCATTGTCTTCAGTCTGATATCCACACACTCCAAACATCATGTTGTCTCAGTGTCTTCAGTCTGATATCCACACACTCCAAACATCATGTTGTCTCAGTGTCTTCAGCCTGATATCCACACACTCCAAACATCATGTTGTCTCATTGTCTTCAGTCTGATATCCACACACTCCAAACATCATGTTGTCTCAGTGTCTTCAGTCCAAACAAGCCCTAAATGTACAGAATAATAATAATCAACACAGTCAACATTGGTCCTTTCAGTCTGTTGTATTAACACCATTATCACTACAGTCTGTCGTATTAACACCATTATCACTACAGCCTGTTGTATTAACACCATTATCACTACAGCCTGTTGTATTAACACCATTATCACTACAGCCTGTTGTATTAACACCATTATCACTACAGCCTGTTGTATTAACACCATTATCACTACAGCCTGTTGTATTAACACCATTATCACTACAGCCTGTCGTATTTACACCATTATCACTACAGTCTGTCGTATTAACACCATTATCACTACAGTCTGTCGTATTAACACCATTATCACTACAGTCTGTGGTATTAACACCATTATCACTACAGTCTGTTGTATTAACACCATTATCACTACAGCCTGTTGTATTAACACCATTATCACTACAGCCTGTTGTATTAACACCATTATCACTACAGCCTGTTGTATTAACACCATTATCACTACAGCCTGTCGTATTTACACCATTATCACTACAGTCTGTCGTATTAACACCATTATCACTACAGTCTGTCGTATTAACACCATTATCACTACAGTCTGTGGTATTAACACCATTATCACTACAGTCTGTTGTATTAACACCATTATCACTACAGCCTGTCGTATTTACACCATTATCACTACAGTCTGTTGTATTAACACCATTATCACTACAGTCTGTCGTATTAACACCATTATCACTACAGTCTGTTGTATTAACACCATTATCACTACAGTCTGTGGTATTAACACCATTATCACTACAGTCTGTCGTATTAACACCATTATCACTACAGTCTGTGGTATTAACACCATTATCACTACAGTCTGTGGTATTAACACCATTATCACTACAGTCTGTTGTATTAACACCATTATCACTACAGTCTGTCATATTAACACCATTATCACTACGGTCTGTGGTATTAACACCATTATCACTACAGTCTGTTGTATTAACACCATTATCACTACAGTCTGTTGTATTAACACCATTATCACTACAGTCTGTCATATTAACACCATTATCACTACGGTCTGTGGTATTAACACCATTATCACTACAGTCTGTCATATTAACACCATTATCACTACGGTCTGTCGTATTAACACCATTATCACTACAGTCTGTGGTATTAACACCATTATCACTACAGTCTGTGGTATTAACACCATTATCACTACAGTCTGTGGTATTAACACCATTATCACTACAGTCTGTCATATTAACACCATTATCACTACAGTCTGTCATATTAACACCATTATCACTACAGTCTGTGGTATTAACACCATTATCACTACAGTCTGTCGTATTAACACCATTATCACTACAGTCTGTGGTATTAACACCATTATCACTACAGTCTGTCATATTAACACCATTATCACTACAGTCTGTCGTATTAACACCATTATCACTACAGTGTGTGGTATTAACACCATTATCACTACAGTCTGTCGTATTAACACCATTATCACTACAGTCTGTCGTATTAACACCATTATCACTACAGTCTGTTGTATTAACACCATTATCACTAGTCTGTCATATTAACACCATTATCACTACAGTCTGTCGTATTAACACCATTATCACTACAGTCTGTCATATTAACACCATTATCACTACAGTCTGTCGTATTAACACCATTATCACTACAGTCTGTCGTATTAAATGAACACCATTATCACTACAGTCTGTCGTATTAAATTAACACCATTATCACTACAGTCTGTCATATTAACACCATTATCACTACAGTCTGTCATATTAACACCATTATCACTACAGTCTGTCATATTAACACCATTATCACTACAGTCTGTCGTATTAACACCATTATCACTACAGTCTGTCATATTAACACCATTATCACTACAGTCTGTCATATTAACACCATTATCACTACAGTCTGTCGTATTAACACCATTATCACTACAGTCTGTCATATTAACACCATTATCACTACAGTCTGTGGTATTAACACCATTATCACTACAGTCTGTCGTATTAAATTAACACCATTATCACTACAGTCTGTCGTATTAACACCATTATCACTACAGTCTGTCGTATTAACACCATTATCACTACAGTCTGTCATATTAACACCATTATCACTACAGTCTGTGGTATTAACACCATTATCACTACAGTCTGTGGTATTAACACCATTATCACTACAGTCTGTGGTATTAACACCATTATCACTACAGTCTGTGGTATTAACACCATTATCACTACAGTCTGTTGTATTAACACCATTATCACTACAGTCTGTCATATTAACACCATTATCACTACAGTCTGTGGTATTAACACCATTATCACTACAGTCTGTGGTATTAACACCATTATCACTTCAGTCTGTGGTATTAACACCATTATCACTACAGTATGTCGTATTAACACCATTATCACTACAGTCTGTCATATTAACACCATTATCACTACAGTCTGTTGTATTAACACCATTATCACTACAGTCTGTGGTATTAAATTAACACCATTATCACTACAGTCTGTCGTATTAAATTAACACCATTATCACTACAGTCTGTCGTATTAACACCATTATCACTACAGTCTGTCGTATTAACACCATTATCACTACAGTCTGTGGTATTAACACCATTATCACTACAGTCTGTGGTATTAACACCATTATCACTACAGTCTGTCATATTAACACCATTATCACTACAGTCTGTCGTATTAACACCATTATCACTACAGTCTGTCGTATTAACACCATTATCACTACAGTCTGTCGTATTAACACCATTATCACTACAGTCTGTCATATTAACACCATTATCACTACAGCCTGTTGTATTAACACCATTATCACTACAGTCTGTCGTATTAACACCATTATCACTACAGTCTGTCATATTAACACCATTATCACTACAGTCTGTCGTATTAAATTAACACCATTATCACTACAGTCTGGTATTAACACCATTATCACTACAGTCTGGTATTAACACCATTATCACTACAGTCTGTCATATTAACACCATTATCACTACAGTCTGTCGTATTAAATTAACACCATTATCACTACAGTCTGTCGTATTAAATTAACACCATTATCACTACAGTCTGTCGTATTAACACCATTATCACTACAGTCTGTCGTATTAACACCATTATCACTACAGTCTGTCATATTAACACCATTATCACTACAGTCTGTTGTATTAACACCATTATCACTACAGTCTGTTGTATTAACACCATTATCACTACAGTCTGTCATATTAACACCATTATCACTACAGTCTGTGGTATTAACACCATTATCACTACAGTCTGTCGTATTAACACCATTATCACTACAGTCTGTCGTATTAACACCATTATCACTACAGTCTGTCATATTAACACCATTATCACTACAGTCTGTGGTATTAACACCATTATCACTACAGTCTGTCATATTAACACCATTATCACTACAGTCTGTCGTATTAACACCATTATCACTACAGTCTGTCATATTAACACCATTATCACTACAGCCTGTTGTATTAACACCATTATCACTACAGTCTGTCGTATTAACACCATTATCACTACAGTCTGTCATATTAACACCATTATCACTACAGTCTGTCGTATTAAATTAACACCATTATCACTACAGTCTGTTGTATTAACACCATTATCACTACAGTCTGGTATTAACACCATTATCACTACAGTCTGTTGTATTAACACCATTATCACTACAGTCTGTTGTATTAACACCATTATCACTACAGTCTGGTATTAACACCATTATCACTACAGTCTGTCGTATTAAATTAACACCATTATCACTACAGTCTGTCGTATTAAATTAACACCATTATCACTACAGTCTGTCGTATTAACACCATTATCACTACAGTCTGTGGTATTAACACCATTATCACTACAGTCTGTCGTATTAACACCATTATCACTACAGTCTGTCGTATTAACACCATTATCACTACAGTCTGTGGTATTAACACCATCACCACTACAGTCTGTCGTATTAACACCATTATCACTACAGTCTGTGGTATTAACACCATTATCACTACAGTCTGTCGTATTAACACCATTATCACTACAGTCTGTCATATTAACACCATTATCACTACAGTCTGTCGTATTAACACCATTATCACTACAGTCTGTCATATTAACACCATTATCACTACAGTCTGTTGTATTAACACCATTATCACTACAGTCTGTTGTATTAACACCATTATCACTACAGTCTGTCATATTAACACCATTATCACTACAGTCTGTGGTATTAACACCATTATCACTACAGTCTGTCGTATTAACACCATTATCACTACAGTCTGTCGTATTAACACCATTATCACTACAGTCTGTCATATTAACACCATTATCACTACAGTCTGTCGTATTAACACCATTATCACTACAGTCTGTCGTATTAACACCATTATCACTACAGTCTGTCGTATTAACACCATTATCACTACAGTCTGTGGTATTAACACCATTATCACTACAGTCTGTCGTATTAACACCATTATCACTACAGTCTGTCATATTAACACCATTATCACTACAGCCTGTTGTATTAACACCATTATCACTACAGTCTGTGGTATTAACACCATTATCACTACGGTCTGTCGTATTAACACCATTATCACTACAGTCTGTTGTATTAACACCATTATCACTACAGTCTGTGGTATTAAATTAACACCATTATCACTACAGTCTGTGGTATTAAATTAACACCATTATCACTACAGTCTGTCGTATTAACACCATTATCACTACAGTCTGTCGTATTAACACCATTATCACTACAGTCTGTCGTATTAACACCATTATCACTACAGTCTGTGGTATTAACACCATTATCACTACAGTCTGTGGTATTAACACCATTATCACTACAGTCTGTCATATTAACACCATTATCACTACAGTCTGTGGTATTAACACCATTATCACTACAGTCTGTCATATTAACACCATTATCACTACAGTCTGTCGTATTAACACCATTATCACTACAGTCTGTCATATTAACACCATTATCACTACAGCCTGTTGTATTAACACCATTATCACTACAGTCTGTCGTATTAACACCATTATCACTACAGTCTGTCATATTAACACCATTATCACTACAGTCTGTCGTATTAAATTAACACCATTATCACTACAGTCTGGTATTAACACCATTATCACTACAGTCTGTTGTATTAACACCATTATCACTACAGTCTGTCGTATTAACACCATTATCACTACAGTCTGTCGTATTAACACCATTATCACTACAGTCTGTCGTATTAACACCATTATCACTACAGTCTGTCGTATTAACACCATTATCACTACAGTCTGTCATATTAACACCATTATCACTACAGTCTGTCGTATTAACACCATTATCACTACAGTCTGTCGTATTAACACCATTATCACTACAGTCTGTCGTATTAACACCATTATCACTACAGTCTGTCGTATTAACACCATTATCACTACAGTCTGTGGTATTAACACCATTATCACTACAGTCTGTGGTATTAACACCATTATCACTACAGTCTGTCGTATTAACACCATTATCACTACAGTCTGTCATATTAACACCATTATCACTACAGTCTGTCATATTAACACCATTATCACTACAGTCTGTCGTATTAACACCATTATCACTACAGTCTGTTGTATTAACACCATTATCACTACAGTCTGTCATATTAACACCATTATCACTACAGTCTGTTGTATTAACACCATTATCACTACAGTCTGTCATATTAACACCATTATCACTACAGTCTGTGGAATTAACACCATTATCACTACAGTCTGTCGTATTAACACCATTATCACTACAGTCTGTTGTATTAACACCATTATCACTACAGTCTGTGATATTAACACCATTATCACTACAGTCTGTTGTATTAACACCATTATCACTACAGTCTGTCGTATTAACACCATTATCACTACAGTCTGTGGTATTAACACCATTATCACTACAGTCTGTCGTATTAACACCATTATCACTACAGTCTGTGGTATTAACACCATTATCACTACAGTCTGTGGTATTAACACCATTATCACTACAGTCTGTGGTATTAACACCATTATCACTACAGTCTGTGGTATTAACACCATTATCACTACAGTCTGTTGTATTAACACCATTATCACTACAGTCTGTTGTATTAACACCATCACCACTACAGTCTGTCGTATTAACACCATTATCACTACAGTCTGTGGTATTAACACCATTATCACTACAGTCTGTGGTATCAACACCATTATCACTACAGTCTGTCATATTAACTCTCCTCTCCTCTCCATTGTAACTCTAACCCTCCCCTCTCTCCTCTCCTCTCCTCTCCATTGTAACCCTAACCCTCCCCTCTCTCCTCTCCTCTCCATTGTAACCCTAACCCTCCCCTCTCTCCTCTCCTCTCCATTGTAACCATAACCCTCCCCTCTCTCCTCTCCTCTCCATTGTAACCCTAACCCTCCCCTCTCTCCTCTCCTCTCCTCTATGATGACAAGGAGGGCTGCTCTCCTCTCCTCTCCATTGTAACCCTAACCCTCCCCTCTCTCCTCTCCTCTCCTCTCCATTGTAACCCTAACCCTCCCCTCTCTCCTCTCCTCTCCTCTCCATTGTAACCCTAACCCTCCCCTCTCTCCTCTCCTCTCCTCTATGATGACAAGGAGGGCTGCTCTCCTCTCCTCTCCTCTCCATTGTAACCCTAACCCTCCCCTCTCTCCTCTCCTCTCCTCTCCATTGTAACCCTAACCCTCCCCTCTCTCCTCTCCTCTCCTCTATGATGATAAGGAGGGCTGCTCTCCTCTCCTCTCCTCTCCATTGTAACCCTAATCCTCCCCTCTCTCCTCTCCTCTCCTCTATGATGACAAGGAGGGCTGCTCTCCTCTCCATTGTAACCCTAACCCTCCCCTCTCTCCTCTCCTCTCCATCAGGATGACAAGGAGGACCTCTATGAGAAGTGGAGAGTGGAGAACTCCTGGGGAGACGACCGTGGGAACAAAGGTGAGTCTGTCTGTGTTCTAATTATAATATTAAATGTTCTAATTATAATATTAAATGTTCTAATTATAATATTAAACTAGAAACAAATCGCTATAAGGCAGGACCAAGCAGGAAGGCGATAAGAATAATATGCACAAGAAACATGGAAGACTAAACTTGAGAAAAAGACGGGGTCGGTTTTTTATAGTGGGAGGCAGGTAAGGGTTCTTGAAGACTCATACACAGAGTTGGCGCCCAGATTTGAACCCATAACCTTGTGTTGCAAAGGCAAGAGCTCTACCTACCGAGCTAACAAGCAAAATCATTCAGTGTTGCGCAAGGATAACTAATGATAAGGATAACTAATGATAAGGATAACTAATGATAAGGATAACTAATAAGGTGGGTATAAAGATTTATGAATTGACTGCCTATAAACCAGAACATATACCAGATTCGGATGAGGAGCTCAATGAGTGAAAACCAATGAAATGAGTCTGAAACAGGGATTAAAGGTTAACTGAAAAAATATTATTAAACTTCAGAGAAAATAAACAGCTTTACCAGGTCTGGTAAAGCTGTCTGGGTATGGTACCCAGGTCTGGGTACCATACCCAGACCTGGGTACCGGATGGTACCCAGGTCTGGGTACCATCCGGTACCAGAACCATCCATGCAAGGGAATCCATTCAGGAGACACAAAACCTGAACTCAAAGGCCAGGTGTCCAAATCAGTCTTTGTTTCAAAATCACTGTTGTACAACATCAAATAATCTATCAATTCATGAGTAAAGAACCTGATTTGATCAGGATCAAGTTCTTTATACATGTTTCTCACTAAACAAATCAGTTTCTAGCATTGTTACGGCCCTTTAAACTTGGTTCAACCAAGGGCTAACATAAAAGGACACAAAGTCAGATCAAAGGTTTACAAAGATATTACACATTTATTTAAAATCCTGCATTGCAAAACAGGGACTGATGGACAAGAATACTTCTGACCAGCCCATCTGAAACTTAACTAATAACAGCAACAAAAAGGGAACACAACTGTTCAGTTTGGGTGTTTGGGAGACAATGAGCTGCAACAGAACAAAGTAAAGACAACATTTCACAAAACGGCAATTTTCATTGGGTCATAAAACCTTCATTCTTTCACTTTAAAAAAGTACTATACTTTCCCATGTCCGTATAGGTCCAAAGTTCATGTGTAGAAGTTATCGTGCATTTTGATCAAAGATCCTGGGAGGAGATGCATTTTAATTGATTTTCATATAATTCAAAATGGTGGGTGATCTAGAGGTCAGAGGTCAAAAGTAAGAGCACCGTTCTTGTTCGGCATGAGGAGACGCATGTGTGTCGAGGTTTCATTGCTGACGGTCAAACGGTTCATGAGCTATGTTTGGTCAAAGTTTGCATTTTCAATATAGCGCCACCCTTTGGCCAATGGTTGTGGGCTTCGCATCCTCACCGTTTGGCATGGCCCTCTACCATATCTCCAAATTTCACGAAAACCGGTTCAGCCAGAACTTCTATTTTTGGCGGAAGAAAAAAAACTACAAATCCAATAAAGGACCAAGTCCTTTCAGGACTGCTTGGTCCTTTAATTATCTAATTATAATATTAAATAATTAGATTATTATGTGTTCTAATTATAATATTAAATGATCTAATTAGATTATTATGTGTTCTAATTATAATATGAAATTATCTAATTAGATTATTATGTGTTCTAATTATAATATTAAATGATCTAATTAGATTATTATGTGTTCTAATTATAATATTAAATGATCTAATTAGATTATTATGTGTTCTAATTATAATATTAAATGATCTAATTAGATTATTATGTGTTCTAATTATAATATTAAATGATCTAATTATAATATTAAATGATCTAATTATAATATTAAATGATCTAATTATAATATTAAATGTTCTAATTTTAATATTAAATTATCTTAATTAGATCATTATGTGTTCTAATTATAATATTAAATGATGATTGATTAGATGACGCACGCATGCACGCACGCACGCACACGCACGCACACACACGCAAGCACGCGCGCACACATACACGCGCGCACATACGCATGCACGCACGCGCGCACACATACGCACGCACGCGCACACACAAACTATCCTGGAGATCTCCGGTGGAAAGTCATTAAGGTGATCTGGGCCATCCACGATCCACTTATTTTTCCCTTTTTTTTTCTGACAAAATATTTAGGGGCCCACTTGTGCTTATCCTGGCGGCCCTCTGCGGGGCCCCAGGTGGCCCTCCTCGGGGCCCAGGGCCCACGGGTTGGGAAACTGAACTGAACTATTTTTACTTAATGTGTTAGTTTTGTTGGACTGACTCGGCGTAAAAGGAATGTTTTCCACAAACTAAACATTCTGCTACAGCGCTGGAAACACAACCCAGTGAATTACTGCTGGAGGTGTTTAACCCATTCTGGAAACACAACCCAGTGAATTACTGCTGGAGGTGTTTAAACTGTCCCCTCGGGCTGGTCGTAATGGTTATGTTTTGGAGGAGGGCTGTACCGTGGTGTTGCCTCTCCCACGGTGGAGGAGGGTTGTACCGTGGTGTTGCCTCTCCCACGGTGGAGGAGGGCTGTACCGTGGTGTTGCCTCTCCCACGGTGGAGGAGGGCTGTACCGTGGTGTTGCCTCTCCCACGGTGGAGGAGGGTTGTACCGTGGTGTTGCCTCTCCCACGGTGGAGGAGGGTTGTACCGTGGTGTTGCCTCTCCCACGGTGGAGGAGGGCTGTACCGTGGTGTTGCCTCTCCCACGGTGGAGGAGGGTTGTACCGTGGTGTTGCCTCTCCCACGTCGACGGTGGAGGAGGGCTGTACCGTGGTGTTGCCTCTCCCACGGTGGAGGAGGGTTGTACCGTGGTGTTGCCTCTCCCACGTCGACGGTGGAGGAGGGCTGTACCGTGGTGTTGCCTCTCCCACGGTGGAGGAGGGCTGTACCGTGGTGTTGCCTCTCCCACGGTGGAGGAGGGCTGTACCGTGGTGTTGCCTCTCCCACGGTGGAGGAGGGTTGTACCGTGGTGTTGCCTCTCCCACGGTGGAGGAGGGCTGTACCGTGGTGTTGCCTCTCCCACGGTGGAGGAGGGTTGTACCGTGGTGTTGCCTCTCCCACGGTGGAGGAGGGCTGTACCGTGGTGTTGCCTCTCCCACGGTGGAGGAGGGCTGTACCGTGGTGTTGCCTCTCCCACGGTGGAGGAGGGCTGTACCGTGGTGTTGCCTCTCCCACGGTGGAGGAGGGCTGTACCGTGGTGTTGCCTCTCCCACGTCGACGGTGGAGGAGGGCTGTACCGTGGTGTTGCCTCTCCCACGGTGGAGGAGGGCTGTACCGTGGTGTTGCCTCTCCCACGTCGACGGTGGAGGAGGGCTGTACCGTGGTGTTGCCTCTCCCACGTCGACGGTGGAGGAGGGCTGTACCGTGGTGTTGCCTCTCCCACGTCGACGGTGGAGGAGGGCTGTACCGTGGTGTTGCCTCTCCCACGTCGACGGTGGAGGAGGGCTGTACCGTGGTGTTGCCTCTCCCACGTCGACGGTGGAGGAGGGCTGTACCGTGGTGTTGCCTCTCCCACGTCGACGGTGGAGGAGGGCTGTACCGTGGTGTTGCCTCTCCCACGTCGACGGTGGAGGAGGGCTGTACCGTGGTGTTGCCTCTCCCACGGTGGAGGAGGGTTGTACCGTGGTGTTGCCTCTCCCACGGTGGAGGAGGGCTGTACCGTGGTGTTGCCTCTCCCACGGTGGAGGAGGGCTGTACCGTGGTGTTGCCTCTCCCACGTCGACGGTGGAGGAGGGTTGTACCGTGGTGTTGCCTCTCCCACGTCGACGGTGGAGGAGGGCTGTACCGTGGTGTTGCCTCTCCCACGTCGACGGTGGAGGAGGGCTGTACCGTGGTGTTGCCTCTCCCACGGTGGAGGAGGGTTGTACCGTGGTGTTGCCTCTCCCACGGTGGAGGAGGGCTGTACCGTGGTGTTGCCTCTCCCACGGTGGAGGAGGGCTGTACCGTGGTGTTGCCTCTCCCACGTCGACGGTGGAGGAGGGCAGAATGGGTTAAGTACACTTACTAGTTATTTGTTCTTGAGTATTTCTAATTTCCACTTCTTCTCCCTTACGTCTCGGATCCAGTCAGATGTTGTACTTTTACTGCACGGCGTGTATTTGAAAACTTAACGTTACTTTTAATTTGTAGATTCTGATCATTATTGTTCTTTATTACCAAACATACAGTAACCACTTCAGCACTATATGAACCTCTATACCTCTCCACCACTATATGAACCTCTATACCTCTCCACCACTATATGAACCTCTATACCTCTCCACCACTATATGAACCTCTATACCTCTCCACCACTATATGAACCTCTATACCTCTCCACCACTATATGAACCTCTATACCTCTCCACCACTATATGAACCTCTATACCTCTCCACCACTATATGAACCTCTATACCTCTCCACCACTATATGAACCTCTATACCTCTCCACCACTATATGAACCTCTATACCTCTCCACCACTATATGAACCTCTATACCTCTCCACCACTATATTAACCTCTATACCTCTCCACCACTATATGAACCTCTTTAAACCTGAGAATAGATTCTACAAATGTCTTCTATTTCAGTTTTCTGAAAAACCTCATGTTTCTGTGTCAGTGGTGCTCAACCTTTTCCATGTCAAGGACCACCAGAACTATCTGAATGTGTCCGCGGACCCCCATCTGAAAATATGTAGTTTCAAGCCCCCCCCCCCCCCCCCCCCAAGCGAAGGTATGAGTGAAAACGTTCATTGTGAAAGAATATATTCAAAGATCTGCGCCACATTTTAACGATTTTTCAAAAATAGCAGATCAACAAGCTCGTATGAGCTTGTTGATCTGCTATTATCAACCCATCTGAGCCACGGACCACCATCTGATGACATTTAGCCTCTCAGACCCATCTGAGCCACGGACCACCATCTGATGACATTTAGCCTCTCAGACCCATCTGAGCCACGGACCACCATCTGATGACATTACAATTACAATTTACAATTTAGGCATTTAGCATTTAGCATTTAGCAGACGCTCTTAATCCAGACCCATCTGAGCCACGGACCACCATCTGATGACATTTAGCCTCTGAGACCCATCTGAGCCACGGACCACCATCTGATGACATTTAGCCTCTCAGACCCATCTGAGCCACGGACCACCATTTGATGACATTTAGCCTCTCAGACCCATCTGAGCCACGGACCACCATTTGATGACATTTAGCCTCTCAGACCCATCTGAGCCACGGACCACCATTTGATGACATTTAGCCTCTCAGACCCATCTGAGCCACGGACCACCATCTGATGACATTTAGCCTCTCAGACCCATCTGAGCCACAGACCACCATCTGATGACATTTAGCCTCTCAGACCCATCTGAGCCACGGACCACCATCTGATGACATTTAGCCTCTCAGACCCATCTGAGCCACGGAACCACCATTTGATGAAGCAGATCAATAGATAAAGTTTAAATTAATGGTTAAAACGCCAAAAGGGGTTCCCTCCCAGATTGGGCTAACACAAGGTAGCATCGCTAAAACAAGGTAGCATCGCGAGGCCAGTGAAAGCACGAAGAACGCAGAAGAAGAGACCACCTCCGCCACGACCCGGAAGTGATAGCCCTCCATATTTGAGCCACACCCTCATTCTAGGCTGGGCGTCGACTATGCGATGGATTAACTTTCTCAGCGCGATAAAGGATTAAGGATTGATTAAAGGTCCCAAAGATGGCAGTTTGTCTCATTTTGAGGACAATAAGGACTGATTTGAGGAGCATAAGGACTGATTTGAGGAGAATAAGGACTGATTTGAGGAGAATAAGGACTGATTTGAGGAGAATAAGGACTGATTTGAGGAGAATAAGGACTGATTTGAGGAGCATAAGGACTGATTTGAGGAGAATAAGGACTGATTTGAGGAGAATAAGGACTGATTTGAGGAGCATAAGGACTGATTTGAGGAGCATAAGGACTGATTTGAGGAGCATAAGGACTGATTTGAGGAGAATAAGGACTGATTTGAGGAGCATAAGGACTGATTTGAGGAGAATAAGGACTGATTTGAGGAGCATAAGGACTGATTTGAGGAGCATAAGGACTGATTTGAGGAGCATAAGGACTGATTTGAGGAGAATAAGGACTGATTTGAGGAGAATAAGGACTGATTTGAGGACAATAAGGACTGATTTGAGGAGCATAAGGACTGATTTGAGGAGAATAAGGACTGATTTGAGGAGCATAAGGACTGATTTGAGGAGCATAAGGACTGATTTGAGGAGCATAAGGACTGATTTGAGGACAATAAGGACTGATTTGAGGAGCATAAGGACTGATTTGAGGAGAATAAGGACTGATTTGAGGAGCATAAGGACTGATTTGAGGAGAATAAGGACTGATTTGAGGAGAATAAGGACTGATTTGAGGAGCATAAGGACTGATTTGAGGAGCATAAGGACTGATTTGAGGAGAATAAGGACTGATTTGAGGAGAATAAGGACTGATTTGAGGAGAATAAGGACTGATTTGAGGAGCATAAGGACTGATTTGAGGAGCATAAGGACTGATTTGAGGAGAATAAGGACTGATTTGAGGAGCATAAGGACTGATTTGAGGAGCATAAGGACTGATTTGAGGAGCATAAGGACTGATTTGAGGAGCATAAGGACTGATTTGAGGAGCATAAGGACTGATTTGAGGAGAATAAGGACTGATTTGAGGAGCATAAGGACTGATTTGAGGAGAATAAGGACTGATTTGAGGAGAATAAGGACTGATTTGAGGAGCATAAGGACTGATTTGAGGAGCATAAGGACTGATTTGAGGAGAATAAGGACTGATTTGAGGAGCATAAGGACTGCCAAGCGTGCGCGACTGTACTGTATGTAGGCGTTTCTACCATGTGAGCAGCGAAACAAAATAACATCCAAAATAACTATATATATTAATGCTGGATTAATGCTTATTAAACTAATCTCATGAATGGCACCATTGGATACAATAGCTATTCACAAGATTATCTCATTCTGGAATTATAACTGATTCGTTTTATTTTTCTGCCATTTGAAAATAGGGTATTTCTGTATTTCTACATTTCTACAAAGTAAAGAATACGAGTAACTTTTTCCACCTCCTCCAGATTGATGGGCCCGTGCCCCCCCCCCCCCCCCCCCCCCCCTCCCCCCGTGTCTCAGACTTTTACACAGCTCTGGGTCAATATTGAGCAAACGGGTGGAGGGGGGGGGGGGGGGGGGGGGGGGGTTGTGAGGGGGGAAGAATTTACTATTGGGCTGAAGTGCTCTCTCTAAAATACTGCCATGATCCAGTGTCGCCAGATCTGGTGAGAGAAATAAGCACCCAGGTCTGAGAAAACAACCCCCAACCCACCCGTCACCCGTCACCCCCCCCCCCCCCCCAAAAAAGCAACCAGGTCACCTGAGCTCTTTCACCCTGCAGTCTATGCGTCGGATATTTGACGATAGCAGGACTACGAGCTTGTAGATCTGCTACAGCAGGACTACGAGCTTGTAGATCTATTTGACGATAGCAGGACTACGAGCTTGTAGATCTATTTGACGATAGCAGGACTACGAGCTTGTAGATCTATTTGACGATAGCAGGACTACGAGCTTGTAGATCTATTTGACGATAGCAGGACTACGAGCTTGTAGATCTGCTACAGCAGGACTACGAGCTTGTAGATCTGCTACAGCAGGACTACGAGCTTGTAGATCTGCTACAGCAGGTCTACGAGCTTGTAGATCTGCTAGAAAGAAAATGAAATACATATTTTTAATTGTATATTTTTTGGAAGCATTTTGGGGTTTTTTGAGCAAAGTTTCTTTATTAATTTTTCAAGTCACATATGACACATGTGACTTATGCTTATAGCATACAAACATTATTGAGCATTTTACCCCTCAATTACACTTTAGAATCAAGACCAAATAAACAACTACACTTTAGAAACAAGACCAAATAAACACTACACTTTAGAAACAAGACCAAATAAACAACTACACTTTAGAAACAAGACCAAATAAACAACTACACTTTAGAAACAAGACCCAAAAAAACCCGCAACCTGCCACTACAAATATTTGCGACTTCACTTTATATTACAGGAGAAAAAGTAAAAGTCGCTTATAATCGGCAGACTTGGCAACAACCGGTTCTGGTTCTCTGAGAGAGAAGAGCTGTTATTGTTCCCATAGCTGGAGTGTTATTGTTTCCCATTGCTGGAGCGACTCCCTGGTTGAGATATCACTTTACTGGTCGCCTGTCAGAAGCATATTTATGTATTTAACACACACACACACACACACACACACACACACACACACACACAGCACCTCCAGCTTCTTGGCCTGGACCGTGGGGCTATTTGAAGGACAGTATTTGGTTTTCAAGTTGTTTTCAACCTTTTTCACGTCAAGGTTCATTATTTATTTATTCAGCATTTGAGCCACGGACCACCGTCTGATGACATTTAGCCTCTCAGACCCATCTGAGCCACGGACCACCATCTGATGACATTTAGCCTCTCAGACCCATCTGAGCCACGGACCACCATCTGATGACATTTAGCCTCTCAGACCCATCTGAGCCACGGACCACCATCTGATGACATTTAGCCTCTCAGACCCATCTGAGCCACGGACCACCATCTGATGACATTTAGCCTCTCAGACCCATCTGAGCCACGGACCACCATCTGATGACATTTAGCCTCTCAGACCCATCTGAGCCACGGACCACCATCTGATGACATTTAGCCTCTCAGACCCATCTGAGCCACGGACCACCATCTGATGACATTTAGCCTCTCGGAGTCCAATGGAGGCTCTTCTACATAGACTTCTATTGGCTTCAGTCCAATGGAGGCTCTCCTACATAGACTTCTATTGGCTTCAGTCCAATGGAGGCTCTCCTACATAGACTTCTATTGGCTTCAGTCCAATGGAGGCTCTCCTACATAGACTTCTATTGGCTTCAGTCCAATGGAGGCTCTCCTACATAGACTTCTACTGGCTTCAGTCCAATGGAGGCTCTCCTACATAGACTTCTATTGGCTTCAGTCCAATGGAGGCTCTCCTACATAGACTTCTATTGGCTTCAGTCCAATGGAGGCTCTCCTACATAGACTTCTATTGGCTTCAGTCCAATGGAGGCTCTCCTACATAGTCTTATATTGGCTTCTCAAGAGCCACTCAAGATGGCTGCTCTCTCCTTCCACTGTGACAGAGAGAGGACGCTCAAGATGACCGCTCTCTCACTCTCCTTTCACTGTGACAGAGAGAGGACGGTCAAGATGGCTGCTCTCTCTCTCTCCTTCCACTGTGACAGAGGACGGTTAAGATGGCTGCTCTCTCCTTCCACTGTGACAGAGAGAGGACGCTCAAGATGGCTGCTCTCTCTCTCCTTCCAGTCTGCCAGAGGACACTCAACATGGCCGCTCTCTCTCTCTCCTTCCAGTCTGCCAGTGGACACTCAAGATGGCCACTCTCTCTCTCTCCGTCCAGTGTGACAGAGGGCGGTCAAGCCTTTCCCTAAAGACAAACATTGGGCGCTCTGAACACACATAAACAGTCGCACGCGGCGGCCATGTTTCCTCTGCCACCCAGCACGCCGTTTACACGACTGAACGCACTGTACATACAGTACGCAAACACACCGAACCTGAACACACGCACGCGCAGACATGCACACGCACGCACACACGTACACGCACACACACACACACGCACAGGGTGTTTTGAGCTTGGGCTTGTCCCTGAGGTAATTGTGACGCATTGGTGGAAAAAGTAGTCACTTTTATTTTATTTTTACTTAAATGAAAGTACAGATACTGCAGCGTAGTAAACTTAACTCAGATAGCATGTTATGTAGACATAGCATTATATAGTGTATACTCAAGTTTCATTATATAGATATTCTACTGTTAGACAGATGTCCGGTTCTTCTTCATCCTAGATGACTGTCTCTATGTATGTGATGTATCACCATGTGTTGTTCTTGTTGTTCTGTCTCTATGTATGTGATGTATCACCATGTGTTGTTCTTGTTGTTCTGTCTCTATGTATGTGATGTATCACCATGTGTTGTTATATCTCTATGTATGTGATGTATCACCATGTGTTGTTCTATCTCTATGTATGTGATGTATCACCATGTGTTGTTCTTGTTGTTATGTATGTGATGTATCACCATGTGTTGTTCTTGTTGTTCTGTCTCTATGTATGTGATGTATCACCATGTGTTGTTCTGTCTCTATGTATGTGATGTATCACCATGTGTTCTTGTTGTTCTGTCTCTATGTATGTGATGTATCACCATGTCTTGTTTTATTTATATGTATGTGATGTATCACCATGTGTTGTTCTATTGTTCTGTTTCTATGTATGTGATGTATCACCATGTCTTGTTCTATTTATATGTATGTGATGTATCACCATGTGTTGTTCTATTGTTCTGTTTCTATGTATGTGATGTATCACCATGTGCTGTTCTATTGTTCTATCTCTATGTATGTGATGTATCACCATGTGTTGTTCTATTGTTCTATTGTTCTATTTCTATGTATGTGATGTATCACCATGTGTTGTTCTATTGTTCTGTTTCTATGTATGTGATGTATCACCATGTGTTGTTCTATTCTTTTTCTATGTATGTGATGTATCACCATGTGTTGTTCTATTGTTCTGTTTCTATGTATGTGATGTATCACCATGTGTTGTTCTATTGTTCTGTTTCTATGTATGTGATGTATCACCATGTGCTGTTCTATTGTTCTATCTCTATGTATGTGATGTATCACCATGTGTTGTTCTATTGTTCTGTTTCTATGTATGTGATGTATCACCATGTGCTGTTCTATTGTTCTATCTCTATGTATGTGATGTATCACCATGTGTTGTTCTATTGTTCTATCTCTATGTATGTGATGTATCACCATGTGCTGTTCTATTGTTCTATCTCTATGTATGTGATGTATCACCATGTGTTGTTCTATTGTTATATCTCTATGTATGTGATGTATCACCATGTGTTGTTCTATTGTTCTATCTCTATGTATGTGATGTATCACCATGTGTTCTATTCTATTTCTATGTATGTGATGTATCACCATGTGTTCTATTGTTCTATCTCTGTGTTGTTCTGCTTACTGTAAATCTCTCTGGATTAAGAGCGTCTGATAAATTGATTTGTTGTAAATTGTGAGGAATCAGAGATGTGTGTCTAGTTAGAGAATAAAATAAGGAAACTAAAATCTAAGTACTAACGTCTAGAGGCTGCACGCCTGTGCGTGCGTGCGTGCGTGCGTGCGTGCGTGCGTGCGTGCGTGCGTGCGTGCAGCTTCGTCACACAAACTCAGGCAGAACAGAAAGAATGAAAGGCTTAAATTTCGCCCTGAACTTTTGTCCAACTCTCCATATGCGTATGACACGCACACACGTACACACACACACACACAGTACACACACGTACACACACACACACACACACACACACACACACACACACACACACACACACACACACATACACACACACGTACAGTACACACACGTACAGTACACACACACACACACACACGTACACACACACACACACACACGTACACACACACACACACACACACACACACGTACACACACACACACACACACACACGTACACACACACACACACACACACACACACACACATATACACGCATGCATACACAAAGTAAATTGTGATTAATTAATTGGGCGTTTGTCCACCTCCACGTCAGAAACAGCCATTAGACTCTGTTAACAGCACTTCCTCCTTACATAACTGACCCACGTACGTACACGCACGCATGCGCACGCACACGCACGTGCACGCACACGCACACACACACACACACAGAGACTGAAAGTCAGACATTGTAGGTACACAGTCGATTTACAGTAAGCAAGAACAAAGAACATGGTAATTAATCAAATCCATACCATAATAGTCATCACGGATCGCACAGTAAGCTAAGAAGCTAACATCCGTCTAGCAGCAAGACATCTGTGTGAAGCTATGAGTATACACTTGATTATAGAATGATATGTCTACGTAGAATATACACATTATACATATATATAATAATAATGATATGTCTATGTAGAATATACACATTATACATATATATAATAATAATGATATGTCTACGTAGAATATACACATTATACATATATATAATATAATATGTCTACATAGAATATACACATTATACATATATATAATATAATGATATGTCTACGTAGAATATACACATTATACATATATATAATAATAATGATATGTCTACGTAGAATATACACATTATACATATATATAATATAATATGTCTACATAGAATATACACATTATACATATATATAATATAATGATATGTCTACGTAGAATATACACATTATACATATATATAATAATAATGATATGTCTACGTAGAATATACACATTATACATATATATAATATAATGATATGTCTACATAGAATATACACATTATACATATATATATAATGATATGTCTACGTAGAATATACACATTATACATATATATAATATAATGATATGTCTACGTAGAATATACACATTATACATATATATAATAATAATGATATGTCTACGTAGAATATACACATTATACATATATATAAAGTATACAGTATAGAATGCTATGTCTACATAAAATATATGTTGCCGGTCTGGGCCCCATGTTTGACCCAGTCCAGCCCTGTGTGTGTGTGTGTGTGTGTGTGTGTGTGTGTGTGTGTGTGTGTGTGTGTGTGTGTGTGTGTGTGTGTGTGTGTGTGTGTGTGTGTGTGTGTGTGTGTGTGTGTGTGTGTGTGTGTGTTGGCAGGACAGGGTGAGGCTACAGAGGTGGTAGCAGAAGGGCGGTGGGGGGGGGGGGGGGGTTTAAAGGGTGTAGTCTGCGTTCTCCTGCCGTTGAAACAATGGACCTTTTAATGGACGCTCACATATTTTGGAGCTTTTAAGGAAAGTGTTGTTTTCTTAAAACACGCTCCTCTCTGTCGGGACAAGCCAAACGATGTGCTGAGGGACTGGCGGCTGCCATTACAAAAAACAACAACAATAAATACTTAACAATGCTTAAAATAATAAGTGTGCACAACTTCCTTACCTTCAGGATAAGGAAGCATGCAGGCAACGGCTCAACCTATGTAACTTAGATAGCATTTGATGTATTAAAACACAATCTCCCTTCTCTAAAACACCCTGGACAACGCTCCACACGCCCCAGACTCTTCTCCCTTCTCTAAAACACCCTGGACAACGCTCCAC
>NW_027637800.1:0-92500 GCF_951216825.1 Electrona antarctica | reverse complement strand
TCCTCCAGGCTACCTGATCATGACAGATGATTGGTTCTCCGAGTACGTGTACGAGGTGGTCGTGGACAAGAAGTACCTCGCCCCCGAGGTCCTGGAAGTAATGCAACAGGAGCCCGTCATACTTCCTGCCTGGGACCCAATGGGAGCCCTGGCATAAGGCCCCTGCCCCCCTGTCTGGGAGCCAATGGGAGCCCTGGCATAAGGCCCGCCCCCCCGCCTGCCTGGGACCCAATGGGAGCCCTGGCATAAGGCCCGCCCCGGGAGCCAATGGGAGTCCCTCCCCCCCCCCCCCCCCCCCCCCCCCCCCCTGTCAAGGAGCCAATGGGAGCCCTGGTGTAACTCTGGAAGACCCGGTTGACCCCCCCCCCCCCCCCCATCGATAGGCTGGTTTTTATTCTCTCTGATTAAAGCCCCTCCCCCCCCCATGCCTCATTATAAAAAAATTCTAATAAAGTTTTTCTTTTTTCTTTTTTACTGCGAAGATGTCGTTTCCTGTCTGCCTTATTTAATTGCTGTCTTTTCAACTTGTGGTTTCCTGCATTTTAACATTTAGACGATTCTACAAACCCTATGTTTCTATATCAGTGGTTCTCACAGGGTTAAACCCTATGTTTCTATATCAGTGGTTCTCACAGGGTTAAACCCTATGTTTCTATATCAGTGGTTCTCACAGGGTTAAACCCTATGTTTCTATATCAGTGGTTCTCACAGGGTTAAACCCCATGTTTCTATATCAGTGGTTCTCACAGGGTTAAACCCCATGTTTCTATAGCAGTGGTTCTCACAGGGTTAAAACCTCATGTTTCTATATCAGTGGTTCTCACAGGGTTAAACCCTATGTTTCTATATCAGTGGTTCTCACAGGGTTAAAACCTCATGTTTCTATATCAGTGGTTCTCACAGGGTTAAACCCCATGTTTCTATATCAGTGGTTCTCACAGGGTTAAACCTCATGTTTCTATATCAGTGGTTCTCACAGGGTTAAACCCCATGTTTCTATAGCAGTGGTTCTCACAGGGTTAAACCCCATGTTTCTATAGCAGTGGTTCTCACAGGGTTAAACCCCATGTTTCTATATCAGTGGTTCTCACAGGGTTAAAACCCCTATGTTTCTATATCAGTGGTTCTCACAGGGTTAAACCTCATGTTTCTATATCAGTGGTTCTCACAGGGTTAAACCTCATGTTTCTATATCCGTGGTTCTCACAGGGTTAAACCCTATGTTTCTATATCAGTGGTTCTCACAGGGTTAAACCCCATGTTTCTATATCAGTGGTTCTCACAGGGTTAAACCCTATGTTTCTATATCAGTGGTTCTCACAGGGTTAAACCCCATGTTTCTATATCAGTGGTTCTCACAGGGTTAAACCTCATGTTTCTATATCAGTGGTTCTCACAGGGTTAAACCCTATGTTTCTATATCAGTGGTTCTCACAGGGTTAAACCCCATGTTTCTATATCAGTGGTTCTCACAGTGTTAAACCCCATGTTTCTATATCCGTGGTTCTCACAGGGTTAAACCCCATGTTTCTATATCAGTGGTTCTCAAACATTTTCATGTCAAGGACCCCCAGAATTATAAGTAATTGGCCGCCGACCCCCATCTGAAAATATGTTGTTCCAGGGATCCCCCCCTCCCCCCGAAGCAAAGGTTTGAGTTAAAATGTTCACTCTGTATAACAATATATATATTCAAAGATTTGAGGCAAATTTTCACGATTTTTCAAAAATAGCAGATCTACAAGCTCGTAGCGCGGCACTCGGTGCCGCTCAAAGTATAACATAATGCTTAAAACACCTAATGGGGTTAACCCATTCTGGGCGGGAACCCCTTTTGGTGTTTTAACTAAGCATTATGTTATACTTTAGCTATTGAAAAATAGCAGATCTACAAGCTCGTAGCGCGCTGCTATTTTTGAAAAATCGTGAAAATGTGGCACAAATCTTTGAATATATATTCTTTCAGAAGACTTTATTTATTTTTCGACGTCAGGCCTAAATTCCCCCACAGGATTCATTCATTCGACATGTTTTGTCGGAGTGGATATTAGACCGGATGTTATGTTAGTACACTGTGTGTTGTCGTAGCGGATATTAGACCGGATGTTATGTTACTACACTGTGTTGTCGTAGTGGATATTAGACCGGATGTTATGTTACTACACTGTGTTGTCGTAGCCGATATTAGACCGGATGTTATGTTACTACACTGTGTTGTCGTAGCCGATATTAGACCGGATGTTATGTTACTACACTGTGTTGTCGTAGTGGATATTAGACCGGATGTTATGTTACTACACTGTGTTGTCGTAGCCGATATTAGACCGGATGTTATGTTACTACACTGTGTTGTCGTAGCCGATATTAGACCGGATGTTATGTTACTACACTGTGTTGTCGGAGTGGATATTAGACCGGATGTTATGTTACTACACTGTGTTGTCGTAGCCGATATTAGACCGGATGTTATGTTATTACACTGTGTTGTCGGAGTGGATATTAGACCGGATGTTATGTTACTACACTGTGTTGTCCTAGCGGATATTAGACCGGATGTTATGTTACTACACTGTGTTGTCGTAGTGGATATTAGACCGGATGTTATGTTACTACACTGTGTTGTCCTAGGGGATATTAGACCGGATGTTATGTTACTACACTGTGTTGTCCTAGTGGATATTAGACCGGATGTTATGTTACTACACTGTGTTGTCCTAGTGGATATCGGTCTCTCTCTGTGTTGTCCTAGTGGATATCGGTCTCGCTGTGTGTTGTCCTAGGGGATATCGGTCTCGCTGTGTGTTGTCCTAGTGGATATCGGTCTCTCTGTGTGTTGTCCTAGGGGATATCGGTCTCGCTGTGTGTTGTCCTAGTGGATATCGGTCTCTCTGTGTTGTCCTAGGGGATATCGGTCTCTCTCTGTGTTGTCCTAGGGGATATCGGTCTCTCTCTGTGTTGTCCTAGGGGATATCGGTCTCTCTCTGTGTTGTCCTAGGGGATATCGGTCTCTCTGTGTGTTGTCCTAGTGGATATCGGTCTCTCTCTGTGTTGTCCTAGGGGATATCGGTCTCTCTCTGTGTTGTCCTAGGGGATATCGGTCTCTCTCTGTGTTGTCCTAGGGGATATCGGTCTCTCGCTGTGTGTTGTCCTAGTGGATATCGGTCTCTCGGTGTTGTCCTAGGGGATATCGGTCTCTCGCTGTGTGTTGTCCTAGTGGATATCGGTCTCTCGGTGTTGTCCTAGTGGATATCGGTCTCTCTCTGTGTTGTCCTAGTGGATATCGGTCTCTCTGTGTTGTCCTAGTGGATATCGGTCTCTCTGTGTTGTCCTAGGGGATATCGGTCTCTCTGTGTTGTCCTAGTGGATATCGGTCTCTCTCTGTGTTGTCCTAGGGGATATCGGTCTCTCTGTGTTGTCCTAGTGGATATCGGTCTCTCTGTGTTGTCCTAGGGGATATCGGTCTCTGTGTGTTGTCCTAGGGGATATCGGTCTCTGTGTGTTGTCCTAGGGGATATCGGTCTCTCTGTGTTGTCCTAGGGGATATCGGTCTCTCTCTGTGTTGTCCTAGGGGATATCGGTCTCTCTCTGTGTTGTCCTAGGGGATATCGGTCTCTGTGTGTTGTCCTAGGGGATGTCGGTCTCTCTGTGTTGTCCTAGTGGATATCGGTCTCTCTGTGTGTTGTCGTAGTGGATATCGGTCTCTCTCTGTGTTGTCCTAGGGGATATCGGTCTCTCTCTGTGTTGTCCTAGTGGATATCGGTCTCTCTCTGTGTTGTCCTAGTGGATATCGGTCTCTCTCTGTGTTGTCCTAGGGGATATCGGTCTCTCTGTGTGTTGTCGTAGTGGATATCGGTCTCTCTCTGTGTTGTCCTAGGGGATATCGGTCTCTCTCTGTGTTGTCCTAGTGGATATCGGTCTCTCTCTGTGTTGTCCTAGTGGATATCGGTCTCTCTCTGTGTTGTCCTAGTGGATATCGGTCTCTCTCTGTGTTGTCCTAGTGGATATCGGTCTCTCTGTGTGTTGTCCTAGTGGATATCGGTCTCTCTGTGTTGTCCTAGTGGATATCGGTCTCTCTGTGTTGTCCTAGTGGATATCGGTCTCTCTGTGTTGTCCTAGTGGATATCGGTCTCTCTGTGTGTTGTCCTAGGGGATATCGGTCTCTGTGTGTTGTCCTAGTGGATATCGGTCTCTCTGTGTTGTCCTAGTGGATATCGGTCTCTCTGTGTTGTCCTAGGGGATATCGGTCTCTGTGTGTTGTCCTAGGGGATATCGGTCTCTGTGTGTTGTCCTAGGGGATATCGGTCTCTCTGTGTTGTCCTAGGGGATATCGGTCTCTCTCTGTGTTGTCCTAGGGGATATCGGTCTCTCTCTGTGTTGTCCTAGGGGATATCGGTCTCTGTGTGTTGTCCTAGGGGATGTCGGTCTCTCTGTGTTGTCCTAGTGGATATCGGTCTCTCTCTGTGTTGTCCTAGGGGATATCGGTCTCTCTCTGTGTTGTCCTAGGGGATATCGGTCTCTGTGTGTTGTCCTAGGGGATGTCGGTCTCTCTGTGTTGTCCTAGTGGATATCGGTCTCTCTGTGTGTTGTCGTAGTGGATATCGGTCTCTCTCTGTGTTGTCCTAGGGGATATCGGTCTCTCTCTGTGTTGTCCTAGTGGATATCGGTCTCTCTCTGTGTTGTCCTAGTGGATATCGGTCTCTCTCTGTGTTGTCCTAGGGGATATCGGTCTCTCTGTGTGTTGTCGTAGTGGATATCGGTCTCTCTCTGTGTTGTCCTAGGGGATATCGGTCTCTCTCTGTGTTGTCCTAGTGGATATCGGTCTCTCTCTGTGTTGTCCTAGTGGATATCGGTCTCTCTCTGTGTTGTCCTAGTGGATATCGGTCTCTCTCTGTGTTGTCCTAGTGGATATCGGTCTCTCTGTGTTGTCCTAGTGGATATCGGTCTCTCTGTGTGTTGTCCTAGGGGATATCGGTCTCTCTGTGTTGTCCTAGTGGATATCGGTCTCTCTGTGTTGTCCTAGTGGATATCGGTCTCTCTGTGTGTTGTCCTAGTGGATATCGGTCTCTCTGTGTTGTCCTAGTGGATATCGGTCTCTCTGTGTTGTCCTAGTGGATATCGGTCTCTCTGTGTTGTCCTAGTGGATATCGGTCTCTCTGTGTGTTGTCCTAGGGGATATCGGTCTCTGTGTGTTGTCCTAGTGGATATCGGTCTCTCTGTGTTGTCCTAGTGGATATCGGTCTCTCTGTGTGTTGTCCTAGGGGATATCGGTCTCTCTCTGTGTTGTCCTAGGGGATATCGGTCTCTCTCTGTGTTGTCCTAGTGGATATCGGTCTCTCTCTGTGTTGTCCTAGGGGATGTCGGTCTCTCTGTGTTGTCGTAGGGGATATCGGTCTCTCGCTGTGTGTTGTCGTAGGGGATATCGGTCTCTCTCTGTGTTGTCCTAGGGGATATCGGTCTCTCTGTGTTGTCGTAGGGGATATCGGTCTCTCTCTCTGTGTTGTCCTAGTGGATATCGGTCTCTCTCTGTGTGTTGTCCTAGTGGATATCGGTCTCTCTCTGTGTGTTGTCCTAGTGGATATCGGTCTCTCTGTGTGTTGTCCTAGTGGATATCGGTCTCTCTCTGTGTTGTCCTAGGGGATATCGGTCTCTCTCTGTGTTGTCCTAGGGGATATCGGTCTCTCTCTGTGTTGTCCTAGTGGATATCGGTCTCTCTCTGTGTGTTGTCCTAGTGGATATCGGTCTCTCTGTGTGTTGTCCTAGTGGATATCGGTCTCTCTCTGTGTTGTCCTAGGGGATATCGGTCTCTCTCTGTGTTGTCCTAGGGGATATCGGTCTCTCTGTGTGTTGTCCTAGCTGATATCGGTCTCTCTGTGTGTTGTCCTAGTGGATATCGGTCTCTCTCTCTGTGTTGTCCTAGGGGATATCGGTCTCTCTCTGTGTTGTCCTAGTGGATATCGGTCTCTCTCTGTGTTGTCCTAGGGGATATCGGTCTCTCTCTGTGTTGTCCTAGGGGATATCGGTCTCTCTCTGTGTTGTCCTAGGGGATATCGGTCTCTCTGTGTGTTGTCCTAGTGGATATCGGTCTCTCGGTGTTGTCCTAGGGGATATCGGTCTCTCTCTGTGTTGTCCTAGGGGATATCGGTCTCTCTCTGTGTTGTCCTAGGGGATATCGGTCTCTCTCTGTGTTGTCCTAGGGGATATCGGTCTCTCTCTGTGTGTTGTCCTAGTGGATATCGGTCTCTCTCTCTGTGTTGTCCTAGGGGATATCGGTCTCTCTCTGTGTTGTCCTAGTGGATATCGGTCTCTCTCTGTGTTGTCCTAGGGGATATCGGTCTCTCTCTGTGTTGTCCTAGGGGATATCGGTCTCTCTCTGTGTTGTCCTAGGGGATATCGGTCTCTCTGTGTGTTGTCCTAGTGGATATCGGTCTCTCGGTGTTGTCCTAGGGGATATCGGTCTCTCGCTGTGTGTTGTCCTAGTGGATATCGGTCTCTCTCTGTGTTGTCCTAGGGGATATCGGTCTCTCTCTGTGTGTTGTCCTAGTGGATATCGGTCTCTCTCTCTGTGTGTCCTAGGGGATATCGGTCTCTCTCTGTGTTGTCCTAGTGGATATCGGTCTCTCTCTGTGTTGTCCTAGGGGATATCGGTCTCTCTCTGTGTTGTCCTAGGGGATATCGGTCTCTCTCTGTGTTGTCCTAGGGGATATCGGTCTCTCTGTGTGTTGTCCTAGTGGATATCGGTCTCTCGGTGTTGTCCTAGGGGATATCGGTCTCTCGCTGTGTGTTGTCCTAGTGGATATCGGTCTCTCGGTGTTGTCCTAGTGGATATCGGTCTCTCTCTGTGTTGTCCTAGTGGATATCGGTCTCTCTGTGTTGTCCTAGTGGATATCGGTCTCTCTGTGTTGTCCTAGGGGATATCGGTCTCTCTGTGTTGTCCTAGTGGATATCGGTCTCTCTCTGTGTTGTCCTAGGGGATATCGGTCTCTCTGTGTGTTGTCCTAGTGGATATCGGTCTCTCTGTGTTGTCCTAGTGGATATCGGTCTCTCTGTGTTGTCCTAGGGGATATCGGTCTCTGTGTGTTGTCCTAGGGGATATCGGTCTCTGTGTGTTGTCCTAGGGGATATCGGTCTCTCTGTGTTGTCCTAGGGGATATCGGTCTCTCTCTGTGTTGTCCTAGGGGATATCGGTCTCTCTCTGTGTTGTCCTAGGGGATATCGGTCTCTGTGTGTTGTCCTAGGGGATGTCGGTCTCTCTGTGTTGTCCTAGTGGATATCGGTCTCTCTGTGTGTTGTCGTAGTGGATATCGGTCTCTCTCTGTGTTGTCCTAGGGGATATCGGTCTCTCTCTGTGTTGTCCTAGTGGATATCGGTCTCTCTCTGTGTTGTCCTAGTGGATATCGGTCTCTCTCTGTGTTGTCCTAGGGGATATCGGTCTCTCTGTGTGTTGTCGTAGTGGATATCGGTCTCTCTCTGTGTTGTCCTAGGGGATATCGGTCTCTCTCTGTGTTGTCCTAGTGGATATCGGTCTCTCTCTGTGTTGTCCTAGTGGATATCGGTCTCTCTCTGTGTTGTCCTAGTGGATATCGGTCTCTCTCTGTGTTGTCCTAGTGGATATCGGTCTCTCTCTGTGTTGTCCTAGTGGATATCGGTCTCTCTGTGTGTTGTCCTAGGGGATATCGGTCTCTCTCTGTGTTGTCCTAGGGGATATCGGTCTCTCTCTGTGTTGTCCTAGTGGATATCGGTCTCTCTCTGTGTTGTCCTAGGGGATGTCGGTCTCTCTGTGTTGTCGTAGGGGATATCGGTCTCTCGCTGTGTGTTGTCCTAGTGGATATCGGTCTCTCTCTGTGTGTTGTCCTAGGGGATATCGGTCTCTCTCTCTGTGTTGTCCTAGTGGATATCGGTCTCTCTCTGTGTGTTGTCCTAGTGGATATCGGTCTCTCTCTGTGTGTTGTCCTAGTGGATATCGGTCTCTCTGTGTGTTGTCCTAGGGGATATCGGTCTCTCTGTGTGTTGTCCTAGGGGATATCGGTCTCTCTGTGTGTTGTCCTAGTGGATGTCGGTCTCTCTGTGTGTTGTCCTAGTGGATATCGGTCTCTCTCTGTGTTGTCCTAGTGGATATCGGTCTCTCTCTGTGTTGTCCTAGGGGATATCGGTCTCTCTCTGTGTGTTGTCCTAGTGGATATCGGTCTCTCTCTCTGTGTTGTCCTAGGGGATATCGGTCTCTCTCTGTGTTGTCCTAGTGGATATCGGTCTCTCTCTGTGTTGTCCTAGGGGATATCGGTCTCTCTCTGTGTTGTCCTAGTGGATATCGGTCTCTCTGTGTTGTCCTAGTGGATATCGGTCTCTCTCTGTGTTGTCCTAGTGGATATCGGTCTCTCTCTGTGTTGTCCTAGTGGATATCGGTCTCTCTCTGTGTTGTCCTAGGGGATATCGGTCTCTCTCTGTGTTGTCCTAGTGGATATCGGTCTCTCTCTGTGTTGTCCTAGTGGATATCGGTCTCTCTCTGTGTTGTCCTAGGGGATATCGGTCTCTCTCTGTGTTGTCCTAGTGGATATCGGTCTCTCTCTGTGTTGTCCTAGTGGATATCGGTCTCTCTGTGTTGTCCTAGTGGATATCGGTCTCTCTCTGTGTTGTCCTAGTGGATATCGGTCTCTCTCTGTGTTGTCCTAGTGGATATCGGTCTCTCTCTGTGTTGTCCTAGGGGATATCGGTCTCTCTCTGTGTTGTCCTAGTGGATATCGGTCTCTCTCTGTGTTGTCCTAGTGGATATCGGTCTCTCTCTGTGTTGTCCTAGGGGATATCGGTCTCTCTCTGTGTTGTCCTAGTGGATATCGGTCTCTCTGTGTTGTCCTAGGGGATATCAGTCTCTCTCTGTGTTGTCCTAGTGGATATCGGTCTCTCTCTGTGTTGTCCTAGGGGATATCGGTCTCTCTCTGTGTTGTCCTAGGGGATATCGGTCTCTCTCTGTGTTGTCCTAGGGGATATCGGTCTCTCGCTGTGTTGTCCTAGGGGATATCGGTCTCTCTGTGTTGTCCTAGGGGATATCGGTCTCTCTGTGTTGTCCTAGGGGATATCGGTCTCTCTCTGTGTTGTCCTAGGGGATATCGGTCTCTCTCTGTGTTGTCCTAGGGGATATCGGTCTCTCTCTGTGTTGTCCTAGTGGATATCGGTCTCTCTCTGTGTTGTCCTAGTGGATATCGGTCTCTCTCTGTGTTGTCCTAGGGGATATCGGTCTCTCTCTGTGTTGTCCTAGTGGATATCGGTATCTCTGTGTTGTCCTAGTGGATATCGGTCTCTCTCTGTGTTGTCCTAGTGGATATCGGTCTCTCTCTGTGTTGTCCTAGGGGATATCGGTCTCTCTCTGTGTTGTCCTAGTGGATATCGGTCTCTCTCTGTGTTGTCCTAGTGGATATCGGTCTCTCTCTGTGTTGTCCTAGTGGATATCGGTCTCTCTCTGTGTTGTCCTAGGGGATATCGGTCTCTCTCTGTGTTGTCCTAGTGGATATCGGTCTCTCTCTGTGTTGTCCTAGTGGATATCGGTCTCTCTCTGTGTTGTCCTAGGGGATATCGGTCTCTCTCTGTGTTGTCCTAGTGGATATCGGTCTCTCTCTGTGTTGTCCTAGTGGATATCGGTCTCTCTGTGTTGTCCTAGTGGATATCGGTCTCTCTCTGTGTTGTCCTAGTGGATATCGGTCTCTCTCTGTGTTGTCCTAGTGGATATCGGTCTCTCTCTGTGTTGTCCTAGGGGATATCGGTCTCTCTCTGTGTTGTCCTAGTGGATATCGGTCTCTCTCTGTGTTGTCCTAGTGGATATCGGTCTCTCTCTGTGTTGTCCTAGGGGATATCGGTCTCTCTCTGTGTTGTCCTAGTGGATATCGGTCTCTCTGTGTTGTCCTAGGGGATATCGGTCTCTCTCTGTGTTGTCCTAGTGGATATCGGTCTCTCTCTGTGTTGTCCTAGGGGATATCGGTCTCTCTCTGTGTTGTCCTAGGGGATATCGGTCTCTCTCTGTGTTGTCCTAGGGGATATCGGTCTCTCGCTGTGTTGTCCTAGGGGATATCGGTCTCTCTGTGTTGTCCTAGGGGATATCGGTCTCTCTGTGTTGTCCTAGGGGATATCGGTCTCTCTCTGTGTTGTCCTAGGGGATATCGGTCTCTCTCTGTGTTGTCCTAGGGGATATCGGTCTCTGTGTGTTGTCCTAGGGGATGTCGGTCTCTCTGTGTTGTCCTAGTGGATATCGGTCTCTCTGTGTGTTGTCGTAGTGGATATCGGTCTCTCTCTGTGTTGTCCTAGGGGATATCGGTCTCTCTCTGTGTTGTCCTAGTGGATATCGGTCTCTCTCTGTGTTGTCCTAGTGGATATCGGTCTCTCTCTGTGTTGTCCTAGGGGATATCGGTCTCTCTGTGTGTTGTCGTAGTGGATATCGGTCTCTCTCTGTGTTGTCCTAGGGGATATCGGTCTCTCTCTGTGTTGTCCTAGTGGATATCGGTCTCTCTCTGTGTTGTCCTAGTGGATATCGGTCTCTCTCTGTGTTGTCCTAGTGGATATCGGTCTCTCTCTGTGTTGTCCTAGTGGATATCGGTCTCTCTCTGTGTTGTCCTAGTGGATATCGGTCTCTCTGTGTGTTGTCCTAGGGGATATCGGTCTCTCTCTGTGTTGTCCTAGGGGATATCGGTCTCTCTCTGTGTTGTCCTAGTGGATATCGGTCTCTCTCTGTGTTGTCCTAGGGGATGTCGGTCTCTCTGTGTTGTCGTAGGGGATATCGGTCTCTCGCTGTGTGTTGTCCTAGTGGATATCGGTCTCTCTCTGTGTGTTGTCCTAGGGGATATCGGTCTCTCTCTCTGTGTTGTCCTAGTGGATATCGGTCTCTCTCTGTGTGTTGTCCTAGTGGATATCGGTCTCTCTCTGTGTGTTGTCCTAGTGGATATCGGTCTCTCTGTGTGTTGTCCTAGGGGATATCGGTCTCTCTGTGTGTTGTCCTAGGGGATATCGGTCTCTCTGTGTGTTGTCCTAGTGGATGTCGGTCTCTCTGTGTGTTGTCCTAGTGGATATCGGTCTCTCTCTGTGTTGTCCTAGTGGATATCGGTCTCTCTCTGTGTTGTCCTAGGGGATATCGGTCTCTCTCTGTGTGTTGTCCTAGTGGATATCGGTCTCTCTCTCTGTGTTGTCCTAGGGGATATCGGTCTCTCTCTGTGTTGTCCTAGTGGATATCGGTCTCTCTCTGTGTTGTCCTAGGGGATATCGGTCTCTCTCTGTGTTGTCCTAGGGGATATCGGTCTCTCTCTGTGTTGTCCTAGGGGATATCGGTCTCTGTGTGTTGTCCTAGGGGATGTCGGTCTCTCTGTGTTGTCCTAGTGGATATCGGTCTCTCTGTGTGTTGTCGTAGTGGATATCGGTCTCTCTCTGTGTTGTCCTAGGGGATATCGGTCTCTCTCTGTGTTGTCCTAGTGGATATCGGTCTCTCTCTGTGTTGTCCTAGTGGATATCGGTCTCTCTCTGTGTTGTCCTAGGGGATATCGGTCTCTCTGTGTGTTGTCGTAGTGGATATCGGTCTCTCTCTGTGTTGTCCTAGGGGATATCGGTCTCTCTCTGTGTTGTCCTAGTGGATATCGGTCTCTCTCTGTGTTGTCCTAGTGGATATCGGTCTCTCTCTGTGTTGTCCTAGTGGATATCGGTCTCTCTCTGTGTTGTCCTAGTGGATATCGGTCTCTCTCTGTGTTGTCCTAGTGGATATCGGTCTCTCTGTGTGTTGTCCTAGGGGATATCGGTCTCTCTCTGTGTTGTCCTAGGGGATATCGGTCTCTCTCTGTGTTGTCCTAGTGGATATCGGTCTCTCTCTGTGTTGTCCTAGGGGATGTCGGTCTCTCTGTGTTGTCGTAGGGGATATCGGTCTCTCGCTGTGTGTTGTCCTAGTGGATATCGGTCTCTCTCTGTGTGTTGTCCTAGGGGATATCGGTCTCTCTCTCTGTGTTGTCCTAGTGGATATCGGTCTCTCTCTGTGTGTTGTCCTAGTGGATATCGGTCTCTCTCTGTGTGTTGTCCTAGTGGATATCGGTCTCTCTGTGTGTTGTCCTAGGGGATATCGGTCTCTCTGTGTGTTGTCCTAGGGGATATCGGTCTCTCTGTGTGTTGTCCTAGTGGATGTCGGTCTCTCTGTGTGTTGTCCTAGTGGATATCGGTCTCTCTCTGTGTTGTCCTAGTGGATATCGGTCTCTCTCTGTGTTGTCCTAGGGGATATCGGTCTCTCTCTGTGTGTTGTCCTAGTGGATATCGGTCTCTCTCTCTGTGTTGTCCTAGGGGATATCGGTCTCTCTCTGTGTTGTCCTAGTGGATATCGGTCTCTCTCTGTGTTGTCCTAGGGGATATCGGTCTCTCTCTGTGTTGTCCTAGTGGATATCGGTCTCTCTGTGTTGTCCTAGTGGATATCGGTCTCTCTCTGTGTTGTCCTAGTGGATATCGGTCTCTCTCTGTGTTGTCCTAGTGGATATCGGTCTCTCTCTGTGTTGTCCTAGGGGATATCGGTCTCTCTCTGTGTTGTCCTAGTGGATATCGGTCTCTCTCTGTGTTGTCCTAGTGGATATCGGTCTCTCTCTGTGTTGTCCTAGGGGATATCGGTCTCTCTCTGTGTTGTCCTAGTGGATATCGGTCTCTCTCTGTGTTGTCCTAGTGGATATCGGTCTCTCTGTGTTGTCCTAGTGGATATCGGTCTCTCTCTGTGTTGTCCTAGTGGATATCGGTCTCTCTCTGTGTTGTCCTAGTGGATATCGGTCTCTCTCTGTGTTGTCCTAGGGGATATCGGTCTCTCTCTGTGTTGTCCTAGTGGATATCGGTCTCTCTCTGTGTTGTCCTAGTGGATATCGGTCTCTCTCTGTGTTGTCCTAGGGGATATCGGTCTCTCTCTGTGTTGTCCTAGTGGATATCGGTCTCTCTGTGTTGTCCTAGGGGATATCAGTCTCTCTCTGTGTTGTCCTAGTGGATATCGGTCTCTCTCTGTGTTGTCCTAGGGGATATCGGTCTCTCTCTGTGTTGTCCTAGGGGATATCGGTCTCTCTCTGTGTTGTCCTAGGGGATATCGGTCTCTCGCTGTGTTGTCCTAGGGGATATCGGTCTCTCTGTGTTGTCCTAGGGGATATCGGTCTCTCTGTGTTGTCCTAGGGGATATCGGTCTCTCTCTGTGTTGTCCTAGGGGATATCGGTCTCTCTCTGTGTTGTCCTAGGGGATATCGGTCTCTCTCTGTGTTGTCCTAGTGGATATCGGTCTCTCTCTGTGTTGTCCTAGTGGATATCGGTCTCTCTCTGTGTTGTCCTAGGGGATATCGGTCTCTCTCTGTGTTGTCCTAGTGGATATCGGTATCTCTGTGTTGTCCTAGTGGATATCGGTCTCTCTCTGTGTTGTCCTAGTGGATATCGGTCTCTCTCTGTGTTGTCCTAGGGGATATCGGTCTCTCTCTGTGTTGTCCTAGTGGATATCGGTCTCTCTCTGTGTTGTCCTAGTGGATATCGGTCTCTCTCTGTGTTGTCCTAGTGGATATCGGTCTCTCTCTGTGTTGTCCTAGGGGATATCGGTCTCTCTCTGTGTTGTCCTAGTGGATATCGGTCTCTCTCTGTGTTGTCCTAGTGGATATCGGTCTCTCTCTGTGTTGTCCTAGGGGATATCGGTCTCTCTCTGTGTTGTCCTAGTGGATATCGGTCTCTCTCTGTGTTGTCCTAGTGGATATCGGTCTCTCTGTGTTGTCCTAGTGGATATCGGTCTCTCTCTGTGTTGTCCTAGTGGATATCGGTCTCTCTCTGTGTTGTCCTAGTGGATATCGGTCTCTCTCTGTGTTGTCCTAGGGGATATCGGTCTCTCTCTGTGTTGTCCTAGTGGATATCGGTCTCTCTCTGTGTTGTCCTAGTGGATATCGGTCTCTCTCTGTGTTGTCCTAGGGGATATCGGTCTCTCTCTGTGTTGTCCTAGTGGATATCGGTCTCTCTGTGTTGTCCTAGGGGATATCGGTCTCTCTCTGTGTTGTCCTAGTGGATATCGGTCTCTCTCTGTGTTGTCCTAGGGGATATCGGTCTCTCTCTGTGTTGTCCTAGGGGATATCGGTCTCTCTCTGTGTTGTCCTAGGGGATATCGGTCTCTCGCTGTGTTGTCCTAGGGGATATCGGTCTCTCTGTGTTGTCCTAGGGGATATCGGTCTCTCTGTGTTGTCCTAGGGGATATCGGTCTCTCTCTGTGTTGTCCTAGGGGATATCGGTCTCTCTCTGTGTTGTCCTAGGGGATATCGGTCTCTCTCTGTGTTGTCCTAGTGGATATCGGTCTCTCTCTGTGTTGTCCTAGTGGATATCGGTCTCTCTCTGTGTTGTCCTAGGGGATATCGGTCTCTCTCTGTGTTGTCCTAGGGGATATCGGTCTCTCTCTGTGTTGTCCTAGTGGATATCGGTCTCTCTCTGTGTTGTCCTAGTGGATATCGGTCTCTCTCTGTGTTGTCCTAGTAGATATCGGTCTCTCTGTGTGTTGTCCTAGGGGATATCGGTCTCTCTGTGTTGTCCTAGTGGATATCGGTCTCTCTGTGTTGTCCTAGTGGATGTCGGTCTCTCTGTGTGTTGTCCTAGTGGATATCGGTCTCTCTCTGTGTTGTCCTAGGGGATATCGGTCTCTCTCTGTGTTGTCCTAGTGGATATCGGTCTCTCTGTGTGTTGTCCTAGTGGATATCGGTCTCTCTGTGTTGTCCTAGGGGATATCGGTCTCTCTGTGTTGTCCTAGTGGATATCGGTCTCTCTCTGTGTTGTCCTAGGGGATATCGGTCTCTCTCTGTGTTGTCCTAGGGGATATCGGTCTCTCTCTGTGTTGTCCTAGTGGATATCGGTCTCTCTGTGTGTTGTCCTAGTGGATATCGGTCTCTCTGTGTTGTCCTAGGGGATATCGGTCTCTCTGTGTTGTCCTAGGGGATATCGGTCTCTCTGTGTTGTCCTAGTGGATATCGGTCTCTCTCTGTGTTGTCCTAGGGGATATCGGTCTCTCTCTGTGTTGTCCTAGGGGATATCGGTCTCTCTCTGTGTTGTCCTAGTGGATATCGGTCTCTCTGTGTGTTGTCCTAGTGGATATCGGTCTCTCTGTGTTGTCCTAGGGGATATCGGTCTCTCTGTGTTGTCCTAGGGGATATCGGTCTCTCTCTGTGTTGTCCTAGGGGATATCGGTCTCTCTCTGTGTTGTCCTAGTGGATATCGGTCTCTCTGTGTGTTGTCCTAGTGGATATCGGTCTCTCTGTGTTGTCCTAGGGGATATCGGTCTCTCTCTGTGTTGTCCTAGGGGATATCGGTCTCTCTCTGTGTTGTCCTAGTGGATATCGGTCTCTCTCTGTGTTGTCCTAGTGGATATCGGTCTCTCTCTGTGTTGTCCTAGGGGATATCGGTCTCTCTCTGTGTTGTCCTAGTGGATATCGGTCTCTCTCTGTGTTGTCCTAGTGGATATCGGTCTCTCTGTGTTGTCCTAGTGGATATCGGTCTCTCTCTGTGTTGTCCTAGTGGATATCGGTCTCTCTCTGTGTTGTCCTAGTGGATATCGGTCTCTCTCTGTGTTGTCCTAGGGGATATCGGTCTCTCTCTGTGTTGTCCTAGTGGATATCGGTCTCTCTCTGTGTTGTCCTAGTGGATATCGGTCTCTCTCTGTGTTGTCCTAGGGGATATCGGTCTCTCTCTGTGTTGTCCTAGTGGATATCGGTCTCTCTGTGTTGTCCTAGGGGATATCGGTCTCTCTCTGTGTTGTCCTAGTGGATATCGGTCTCTCTCTGTGTTGTCCTAGGGGATATCGGTCTCTCTCTGTGTTGTCCTAGTGGATATCGGTCTCTCTCTGTGTTGTCCTAGTGGATATCGGTCTCTCTCTGTGTTGTCCTAGTGGATATCGGTCTCTCTCTGTGTGTTGTCCTAGTGGATATCGGTCTCTCACTGTGTTGTCCTAGGGGATATCGGTCTCTCTCTGTGTTGTCCTAGGGGATATCGGTCTCTCTGTGTTGTCCTAGTGGATATCGGTCTCTCTGTGTTGTCCTAGGGGATATCGGTCTCTCTGTGTTGTCCTAGTGGATATCGGTCTCTCTGTGTTGTCCTAGTGGATATCGGTCTCTCTGTGTTGTCCTAGTGGATATCGGTCTCTCTGTGTTGTCCTAGGGGATATCGGTCTCTCACTGTGTTGTCCTAGTGGATATCGGTCTCTCTCTGTGTTGTCCTAGGGGATATCGGTCTCTCACTGTGTTGTCCTAGGGGATATCGGTCTCTCTCTGTGTTGTCCTAGGGGATATCGGTCTCTCTGTGTTGTCCTAGTGGATATCGGTCTCTCTGTGTTGTCCTAGGGGATATCGGTCTCTCTGTGTTGTCCTAGTGGATATCGGTCTCTCTCTGTGTTGTCCTAGGGGATATCGGTCTCTCTCTGTGTTGTCCTAGGGGATATCGGTCTCTCTCTGTGTTGTCCTAGTGGATATCGGTCTCTCTCTGTGTTGTCCTAGTGGATATCGGTCTCTCTCTGTGTTGTCCTAGGGGATATCGGTCTCTCTCTGTGTTGTCCTAGTGGATATCGGTCTCTCTCTGTGTTGTCCTAGTGGATATCGGTCTCTCTCTGTGTTGTCCTAGTGGATATCGGTCTCTCTCTGTGTTGTCCTAGTGGATATCGGTCTCTCTCTGTGTTGTCCTAGTGGATATCGGTCTCTCTCTGTGTTGTCCTAGTGGATATCGGTCTCTCTCTGTGTTGTCCTAGTGGATATCGGTCTCTCTCTGTGTGTTGTCCTAGTGGATATCGGTCTCTCTCTGTGTTGTCCTAGTGGATATCGGTCTCTCTCTGTGTGTTGTCCTAGTGGATATCGGTCTCTCTCTGTGTGTTGTCCTAGTGGATATCGGTCTCTCTCTGTGTTGTCCTAGTGGATATCGGTCTCTCTCTGTGTGTTGTCCTAGTGGATATCGGTCTCTCTCTGTGTGTTGTCCTAGTGGATATCGGTCTCTCTCTGTGTTGTCCTAGTGGATATCGGTCTCTCAGAAAGGCTGACCGAGACCATTACATCGTTGGCTTTATGGGCCGTGGAATAATTTCTGCTCATTTTGAGCAGAAATTAGGACTTAGGGGCAGTCCCGCCCCCTTTCAGTCCCGCCCCCTTTCAGTCCCGCCCCCTTTCAGTCCCGCCCCTTTCAGTCCCGCCCCCTTTCAGTCCCGCCCCCTTTCAGTCCCGCCCCCCTTTCATGACGACGTGAGACCCAGAAGTCATTTTCTCCACAGCTTGTCAAAGAGTATTTATTTAAAGACGTTTATACGCTGCGGACAAAGACAACTCGAGTTGTGACAAGTCATGACAACAAACACAATGTTTTGGGCCGAACAAATAATTACAAAGAAGAAAAACAACAAAAAAAGTGTTGTAACCTGCCCTGGGGACAAGGGGACAAGGCCCTGGGGACAAGGAGGGATTGGAGGCAAAGGCGAGTAGCATGACATCATCACCTAGCAACCCGATGCTAATGTAAGTAGCATGACATCATCACCTAGCAACCCGATGCTAATGTAAGTAGCATGACATCATCACCTAGCAACCCGATGCTAATGTAAGTAGCATGACATCATCACCTAGCAACCCGATGCTAATGTAAGTAGCATGACATCATCACCTAGCAACCCGATGCTAATGTAAGTAGCATGACATCACCTAGCAACCCGATGCTAATGTAAATAGCATGACATCATCACCTAGCAACCCGATGCTAATGTAAGTAGCATGACATCACCTAGCAACCCGATGCTAATGTAAATAGCATGACATCATCACCTAGCAACCCGATGCTAATGTAAGTAGCATGACGGTATTATTAGGTTCCCAAGTTGCATCGTTCTCAAGTAGGCCGGTGTCCGACGGGCACGTACAGGTCTAGTTGACTACATAACTCGCTAAACCCACGTTTTATTCCATTGTCTTTCCCTGCGTAACACGCTAAACCCGCTGTTTGTTTTATATGTTTAACTCGCCGTTTTTTAATGATTTTAAAATAAATACCGGCATTGTCGCGGACCTGGCGACGAGGCCAACGCGTTACGCTGACGTGACCAGGAATCGACCTATCCACTGGCTTGCAAGGGCTTCGACCTATCCACTGGCTTGCAAGGGCTTCTGGGAAACCGAGTTCAGTGCAAGGGCTTCTGGGAAACCGAGTTCAGTGCAAGGGCTTCTGGGAAACCGAGTTCAGTGCAAGGGCTTCTGGGAAACCGAGTTCAGTGCAAGGGCCTCTGGGAAACCGAGTTCAGTGCAAGGGCCTCTGGGAAACCGAGTTCAGTGCAAGGGCTTCTGGGAAACCGAGTTCAGTGCAAGGGCTTCTGGGAAACCGAGTTCAGTGCAAGGGCTTCTGGGAAACAGAGTTCAGTGCAAGGGCTTCTGGGAAACCGAGTTCAGTGCAAGGGCTTCTGGGAAACCGAGTTCAGTGCAAGGGCCTCTGGGAAACCGAGTTCAGTGCAAGGGCCTCTGGGAAACCGAGTTCAGTGCAAGGGCCTCTGGGAAACCGAGTTCAGTGCAAGGGCTTCTGGGAAACCGAGTTCAGTGCAAGGGCTTCTGGGAAACCGAGTTCAGTGCAAGGGCTTCTGGGAAACCGAGTTCAGTGCAAGGGCTTCTGGGAAACCGAGTTCAGTGCAAGGGGTTCTGGGAAACCGAGTTCAGTGCAAGGGCTTCTCCGAGTTCAGTGCAAGGGCTTCTGGGAAACCGAGTTCAGTGCAAGGGCTTCTGGGAAACCGAGTTCAGTGCAAGGGCTTCTGGGAAACCGAGTTCAGTGCAAGGGCCTCTGGGAAACCGAGTTCAGTGCAAGGGCTTCTGGGAAACCGAGTTCAGTGCAAGGGCTTCTGGGAAACCGAGTTCAGTGCAAGGGCTTCTGGGAAACCGAGTTCAGTGCAAGGGCTTCTGGGAAACCGAGTTCAGTGCAAGTGAACAGGGTTTTAGGCATCCGCCTTTTCTGTTGTTCTTCCGCATCACGATGGTGGATTATTTTTCGGCAACAAACCGTTAGTCTAAGGGGATTTGATCAGGTATTTGACCAATCTGGGAACTAAATCGTTACCAAGAAATGTCTTCTCCAATGTGTTTCTAAAGGTGTCTAATAACATGTAGTAAATGTCTTCACCAATGTGTTTCTAAAGGTGTCTAAGAACATGTACTAAATGTCTTCTCCAATGTGTTTCTAAAGGTGTCTAATAACATGTACTAAATGTCTTCACCAATGTGTTTCTAAAGGTGTCTAATAACATGTACTAAATGTCTTCTCCAATGTGTTTCTAAAGGTGTCTAAGAACATGTACTAAATGTCTTCACCAATGTGTTTCTAAAGGTGTCTAATAACATGTACTAAATGTCTTCACCAATGTGTTTCTAAAGGTGTCTAATAACATGTACTAAATGTCTTCACCAATGTGTTTCTAAAGGTGTCTAATAACATGCACTAAATGTCTTCTCCAATGTGTTTCTAAAGGTGTCTAATAACATGTACTAAATGTCTTCACCAATGTGTTTCTAAAGGTGTCTAATAACATGTACTAATGTCTTCACCAATGTGTTTCTAAAGGTGTCTAATAACATGTACTAATGTCTTCACCAATGTGTTTCTAAAGGTGTCTAATAACATGTACTAAATGTCTTCACCAATGTGTTTCTAAAGGTGTCTAATAACATGTACTAAATGTCTTCACCAATGTGTTTACTGCCACAATTAACACACACACACACACACACACACACACAGAGAGAGAGACTTTCTTGACGTTAAGCTGTGTGTGTGTTCAACAACACAGCCATGACGTTAAGCTGTGTGTGTGTGTTCAACAACACAGCCATGACATTAAGCTGTGTGTGTTCAACAACACAGCCATGATGTTAAACTGTGTGTGTTCAACAACACAGCCATGACGTTAAGCTGTGTGTGTCCAAAATTAGTTAATAGCACAGGCAGACTCTTCACATACATGTCTGAAATAAATGTCAGCTGAAATGTAAATATGAATTAAATGCTTAAACATGTAGCTATAGGTGTAATGTTAGAGTCCACAGAAGACATGTAAATATGAAATAAATGCTTAAACATGTAGCTAGGTGTAATGTTAGAGTCCACAGAAGACATGTAAATATGAAATAAATGCTTAAACATGTAGCTAGGTGTAATGTTAGAGTCCACAGAAGTGAACCTTTCAAGCCTGTTTTCTCAACTCGCCGTTTCTCTGCCAGACATTACTCTATAAGCCATATCTCCAAAACTGGTGGGTCAAACTGAACAACCAATATGTCAATTTGAAGCTATGACTCCCTGCTTTCATATGACATGAAAAATGAGAATTCTGGTCAAATCTGGTCACATATTTCTCGATGGAATGGACGTGGCGTGGCGACACCCTCATCGTGTTAGACGACATGTTCCTTTTCATCTGTCGAACGTTTTCTTGCACAGTAAAAACGATTAGGATTCATTTTGAATATCTCCCTCCGTTGTTAGGTGTGTGAATAAGATGTGTGGCTTCGTTCTATTACATCAGGGTCTCCAGGAGCTAAACCTCAGCTTCCCTCAACAATATACGTTCTTCTTCTTCCCTCAACAATATACGTTCTTCTTCTTCCCTCAACAATATACGTTCTTCTTCCCTCAACAATATACGTTCGTCTTCTTCCCTCAACAATATACGATATGCTGCCTGTCCGTACGTATCGACCTGGTGTTACATTTAAATGATTCCCCAAAGCATAATGTTTCTACATGAACGGACTGAGACCCAAATCATAATGTCTCTACTAAACATTTCACACACACCCATTCACACACCTTTACATAGATTGTGCATTACATTCACCCATTCACACACACATTCACACACCTTTACATAGATTGTGCATTACATTCACCCATTCACAGACACATTCACACACCTTTACATAGATTGTGCATTACATTCACCCATTCACAGACACATTCACACACCTTTACATAGATTGTGCATTACATTCACCCATTCACAGACACATTCACACACCTTTACATAGATTGTGCATTACATTCACCCATTCACAGACACATTCATACACCTTTACATAGATTGTGCATTACATTCACCCATTCACACACACATTCACACACCTTTACATAGATTGTGCATTACATTCACCCATTCACAGACACATTCATACACCTTTACAAAGATTGTGCATTACATTCACCCATTCACAGACACATTCATACACCTTTACATAGATTGTGCATTACATTCACCCATTCACAGACACATTCATACACCTTTACATAGATTGTGCATTACATTCACCCATTCACAGACACATTCACACACCTTTACATATATTGTGCATTACATTCACCCATTCACAGACACATTCATACACCTTTACATATATTGTGCATTACATTCACCCATTCACACACACATTCACACACCTTTACATATATTGTGCATTACATTCACCCATTCACAGACACATTCACACACCTTTACATAGATTGTGCATTACATTCACCCATTCACAGACACATTCACACACCTTTACATAGATTGTGCATTACATTCACCCATTCACAGACACATTCACACACCTTTACATATATTGTGCATTACATTCACCCATTCACACACACATTCACACACCTTTACATATATTGTGCATTACATTCACCCATTCACAGACACATTCACACACCTTTACATATATTGTGCATTACATTCACCCATTCACAGACACATTCATACACCTTTACATAGATTGTGCATTACATTCACCCATTCACACACACATTCACACACCTTTACATATATTGTGCATTACATTCACCCATTCACAGACACATTCATACACCTTTACATATATTGTGCATTACATTCACCCATTCACACACACATTCACACACCTTTACATATATTGTGCATTACATTCACCCATTCACACACACATTCACACACCTTTACATAGATTGTGCATTACATTCACCCATTCACAGACACATTCACACACCGTTACATATATTGTGCATTACATTCACCCATTCACAGACACATTCATACACCTTTACATATATTGTGCATTACATTCACCCATTCACACACACATTCACACACCTTTACATATATTGTGCATTACATTCACCCATTCACAGACACATTCATACACCTTTACATAGATTGTGCAGTACATTCACCCATTCACACACCTTTACATAGATTGTGCATTACATTCACCCATTCACAGACACATTCACACACCTTTACATAGATTGTGCATTACATTCACCCATTCACAGACACATTCACACACCTTTACATATATTGTGCATTACATTCACCCATTCACACACACATTCACACACCTTTACATATATTGTGCATTACATTCACCCATTCACAGACACATTCATACACCTTTACATATATTGTGCATTACATTCACCCATTCACAGACACATTCATACACCTTTACATAGATTGTGCATTACATTCACCCATTCACACACACATTCACACACCTTTACATATATTGTGCATTACATTCACCCATTCACAGACACATTCATACACCTTTACATATATTGTGCATTACATTCACCCATTCACACACGCATTCACACACCTTTACATATATTGTGCATTACATTCACCCATTCACACACACATTCACACACCTTTACATAGATTGTTCATTACATTCACCCATTCACACACACACATTCACACACCTTTACATAGATTGTTCATTACATTCACCCATTCACACACACATTCACACACCTTTACATAGATTGTGCATTACATTCACCCATTCACACACACATTCACACACCTTTACATAGATTGTGCATTACATTCACCCATTCACACACACATTCACACACCTTTACATAGATTGTTCATTACATTCACCCATTCACACACACATTCACACACCTTTACATAGATTGTGCATTACATTCACCCATTCACACACACATTCACACACCTTTACATAGATTGTGCATTACATTCACCCATTCACACACACATTCACACACCTTTACATAGATTGTGCATTACATTCACCCATTCACAGACACATTCATACACCTTTACAGGAACAGGTCGCTCCTCACAGACCGTGGGATGGAACAGGTCGTACCTCACAGACCGTGGGATGGCAGAGCAGGGCTGCATGCACCGATACAAGGTAAAAAAAAACATCCCTATCCCTACCCCATTTATACATACTTATACATACTTATATACTCTATAATTGTATTTGTACAATTGTAGACACTGTGTTCATTCAAAACTGTATGGCTCCAAACCTATGGAATGAAGTTCCCATTGCAGTCAGAACTACAGACTCACTCCCAATCTAAACTATGAAATGGACTTCCCATTGCAGTCAGAACTACAGACTCACTCCCAATCTAAACTATGGAATGAACTTCCCATTGCAGTCAGAACTACAGACTCACTCCCAATCTAAACTATGGAATGAACTTCCCATTGCAGTCAGAACTACAGACTCACTCCCAATCTAAACTATGGAATGAACTTCCCATTGCAGTCAGAACTACAGACTCACTCCCAATCTAAACTATGGAATGAACTTCCCATTACAGTCAGAACTACAGACTCACTCCCAATCTAAACTATGGAATGAACTTCCCATTGCAGTCAGAACTACAGACTCACTCCCAATCTAAACTATGGAATGAACTTCCCATTACAGTCAGAACTACAGACTCACTCCCAATCTAAACTATGGAATGAACTTCCCATTGCAGTCAGAACTACAGACTCACTCCCAATCTAAACTATGGAATGAACTTCCCATTGCAGTCAGAACTACAGACTCACTCCCAATCTAAACTATGGAATGAACTTCCCATTACAGTCAGAACTACAGACTCACTCCCAATCTAAACTATGGAATGAACTTCCCATTGCAGTCAGAACTACAGACTCACTACCAATCTAAACTATGGAATGGACTTCCCATTGCAGTCAGAACTACAGACTCACTACCAATCTAAACTATGGAATGAAGTTCCCATTGCAGTCAGAACTACAGACTCACTCCCAATCTAAACTATGAAATGGACTTCCCATTGCAGTCAGAACTACAGACTCACTCCCAATCTAAACTATGTAATGGACTTCCCATTGCAGTCACAACTACAGACTCACTCCCAATCTAAACTATGGAATGAACTTCCCATTGCAGTCAGAACTACAGACTCACTCCCAATCTAAACTATGGAATGAAGTTCCCATTGCAGTCAGAACTACAGACTCACTCCCAATCTAAACTATGGAATGAACTTCCCATTGCAGTCAGAACTACAGACTCACTCCCAATCTAAACTATGGAATGAACTTCCCATTGCAGTCAGAACTACAGACTCACTCCCAATCTAAACTATGGAATGAACTTCCCATTGCAGTCAGAACTACAGACTCACTCCCAATCTAAACTATGGAATGAACTTCCCATTGCAGTCAGAACTACAGACTCACTCCCAATCTAAACTATGGAATGAACTTCCCATTACAGTCAGAACTATAGACTCACTCCCAATCTAAACTATGGAATGAACTTCCCATTGCAGTCAGAACTACAGACTCACTCCCAATCTAAACTATGGAATGAACTTCCCATTGCAGTCAGAACTACAGACTCACTCCCAATCTAAACTATGGAATGAACTTCCCATTACAGTCAGAACTACAGACTCACTCCCAATCTAAACTATGGAATGAACTTCCCATTGCAGTCAGAACTACAGACTCACTCCCAATCTAAACTATGGAATGAACTTCCCATTGCAGTCAGAACTACAGACTCACTCCCAATCTAAACTATGGAATGAACTTCCCATTGCAGTCAGAACTACAGACTCACTCCCAATCTAAACTATGGAATGAACTTCCCATTGCAGTCAGAACTACAGACTCACTCCCAATCTAAACTATGGAATAAACTTCCCATTGCAGTCAGAACTACAGACTCACTCCCAATCTAAACTATAGAAAGGCGACCGTCCAAGATGAGGTCATTACCGGCCGCAACTCGGCTGAAAGAGGTGTGTGTGTGTGTGTGTGTGTGTGTGTGTGTGTGTGTGTGTGTGTGTGTGTGTGTGTGTGTGTGTGTGTGTGTGTGTGTGTGTGTGTGTGTGTGTGTGTGTGTGTGTGTGTGTGTGTGTGTGATATCCACACTGAAGACATGTTTTAGTTTAGTCACGCAGTGTTGCCAGGTCTGTTTTTTTAGTAGAGCCTTTTAGGAGCTTATTTCCACTACATTCTGTGTTGTATAAATTTATAGAGTCACTAGACCGGTGCTGTAGAGCACAGAGTCACTAGACCGGTGCTGTAGAGCACAGAGTCACTAGACCGGTGCTGTAGAGCACAGAGTCCCTAGACCATTCACACACCTTTACATAGATTGTGCATTACATTCACCCATTCACAGACACATTCACACACCTTTACATAGATTGTGCATTACATTCACCCATTCACACACACATTCACACACCTTTACATAGATTGTGCATTACATTCACCCATTCACAGACACATTCATACACCTTTACAAAGATTGTGCATTACATTCACCCATTCACAGACACATTCATACACCTTTACATAGATTGTGCATTACATTCACCCATTCACAGACACATTCATACACCTTTACATAGATTGTGCATTACATTCACCCATTCACAGACACATTCACACACCTTTACATATATTGTGCATTACATTCACCCATTCACAGACACATTCATACACCTTTACATATATTGTGCATTACATTCACCCATTCACACACACATTCACACACCTTTACATATATTGTGCATTACATTCACCCATTCACAGACACATTCACACACCTTTACATAGATTGTGCATTACATTCACCCATTCACAGACACATTCACACACCTTTACATAGATTGTGCATTACATTCACCCATTCACAGACACATTCACACACCTTTACATATATTGTGCATTACATTCACCCATTCACACACACATTCACACACCTTTACATATATTGTGCATTACATTCACCCATTCACAGACACATTCACACACCTTTACATATATTGTGCATTACATTCACCCATTCACAGACACATTCATACACCTTTACATAGATTGTGCATTACATTCACCCATTCACACACACATTCACACACCTTTACATATATTGTGCATTACATTCACCCATTCACAGACACATTCATACACCTTTACATATATTGTGCATTACATTCACCCATTCACACACACATTCACACACCTTTACATATATTGTGCATTACATTCACCCATTCACACACACATTCACACACCTTTACATAGATTGTGCATTACATTCACCCATTCACAGACACATTCACACACCGTTACATATATTGTGCATTACATTCACCCATTCACAGACACATTCATACACCTTTACATATATTGTGCATTACATTCACCCATTCACACACACATTCACACACCTTTACATATATTGTGCATTACATTCACCCATTCACAGACACATTCATACACCTTTACATAGATTGTGCAGTACATTCACCCATTCACACACACATTCACACACCTTTACATAGATTGTGCATTACATTCACCCATTCACAGACACATTCACACACCTTTACATAGATTGTGCATTACATTCACCCATTCACAGACACATTCACACACCTTTACATATATTGTGCATTACATTCACCCATTCACACACACATTCACACACCTTTACATATATTGTGCATTACATTCACCCATTCACAGACACATTCATACACCTTTACATATATTGTGCATTACATTCACCCATTCACAGACACATTCATACACCTTTACATAGATTGTGCATTACATTCACCCATTCACACACACATTCACACACCTTTACATATATTGTGCATTACATTCACCCATTCACAGACACATTCATACACCTTTACATATATTGTGCATTACATTCACCCATTCACACACGCATTCACACACCTTTACATATATTGTGCATTACATTCACCCATTCACACACACATTCACACACCTTTACATAGATTGTTCATTACATTCACCCATTCACACACACATTCACACACCTTTACATAGATTGTTCATTACATTCACCCATTCACACACACATTCACACACCTTTACATAGATTGTGCATTACATTCACCCATTCACACACACATTCACACACCTTTACATAGATTGTGCATTACATTCACCCATTCACACACACATTCACACACCTTTACATAGATTGTTCATTACATTCACCCATTCACACACACATTCACACACCTTTACATAGATTGTGCATTACATTCACCCATTCACACACACATTCACACACCTTTACATAGATTGTGCATTACATTCACCCATTCACACACACATTCACACACCTTTACATAGATTGTGCATTACATTCACCCATTCACAGACACATTCATACACCTTTACAGGAACAGGTCGCTCCTCACAGACCGTGGGATGGAACAGGTCGTACCTCACAGACCGTGGGATGGCAGAGCAGGGCTGCATGCACCGATACAAGGTAAAAAAAAACATCCCTATCCCTACCCCATTTATACATACTTATACATACTTATATACTCTATAATTGTATTTGTACAATTGTAGACACTGTGTTCATTCAAAACTGTATGGCTCCAAACCTATGGAATGAAGTTCCCATTGCAGTCAGAACTACAGACTCACTCCCAATCTAAACTATGAAATGGACTTCCCATTGCAGTCAGAACTACAGACTCACTCCCAATCTAAACTATGGAATGAACTTCCCATTGCAGTCAGAACTACAGACTCACTCCCAATCTAAACTATGGAATGAACTTCCCATTGCAGTCAGAACTACAGACTCACTCCCAATCTAAACTATGGAATGAACTTCCCATTGCAGTCAGAACTACAGACTCACTCCCAATCTAAACTATGGAATGAACTTCCCATTACAGTCAGAACTACAGACTCACTCCCAATCTAAACTATGGAATGAACTTCCCATTGCAGTCAGAACTACAGACTCACTCCCAATCTAAACTATGGAATGAACTTCCCATTACAGTCAGAACTACAGACTCACTCCCAATCTAAACTATGGAATGAACTTCCCATTGCAGTCAGAACTACAGACTCACTCCCAATCTAAACTATGGAATGAACTTCCCATTGCAGTCAGAACTACAGACTCACTCCCAATCTAAACTATGGAATGAACTTCCCATTACAGTCAGAACTACAGACTCACTCCCAATCTAAACTATGGAATGAACTTCCCATTGCAGTCAGAACTACAGACTCACTACCAATCTAAACTATGGAATGGACTTCCCATTGCAGTCAGAACTACAGACTCACTACCAATCTAAACTATGGAATGAAGTTCCCATTGCAGTCAGAACTACAGACTCACTCCCAATCTAAACTATGAAATGGACTTCCCATTGCAGTCAGAACTACAGACTCACTCCCAATCTAAACTATGTAATGGACTTCCCATTGCAGTCACAACTACAGACTCACTCCCAATCTAAACTATGGAATGAACTTCCCATTGCAGTCAGAACTACAGACTCACTCCCAATCTAAACTATGGAATGAAGTTCCCATTGCAGTCAGAACTACAGACTCACTCCCAATCTAAACTATGGAATGAACTTCCCATTGCAGTCAGAACTACAGACTCACTCCCAATCTAAACTATGGAATGAACTTCCCATTGCAGTCAGAACTACAGACTCACTCCCAATCTAAACTATGGAATGAACTTCCCATTGCAGTCAGAACTACAGACTCACTCCCAATCTAAACTATGGAATGAACTTCCCATTGCAGTCAGAACTACAGACTCACTCCCAATCTAAACTATGGAATGAACTTCCCATTACAGTCAGAACTACAGACTCACTCCCAATCTAAACTATGGAATGAACTTCCCATTGCAGTCAGAACTACAGACTCACTCCCAATCTAAACTATGGAATGAACTTCCCATTGCAGTCAGAACTACAGACTCACTCCCAATCTAAACTATGGAATGAACTTCCCATTACAGTCAGAACTACAGACTCACTCCCAATCTAAACTATGGAATGAACTTCCCATTGCAGTCAGAACTACAGACTTGTAATATAGCTGCATAACAGCTGTCAGGACGTAATATTTCAAATATCAATATTCATAATTTATGAATATTAATTATTAAAATATTACAATATAATAATTATATTGCTCACGTCACTGTAATGTAACATGAATTCTTGGACAGACTTGCAATAAATATTCCAACGGTACTTGTACTGTAAATATTGAGATATAATACACAACGACTTCTTAATGAAAATCATATAAATTTATTATAACAAAATAAATCAAATGTGTACAAACAATCCCAAAAATGGACACAGGTTTAAATGAAACCTTTTGATCAAAGTAAGGTCAGGTAAAGGTAAATAGTGATAGCTCATGAAACGAATAAAGGGAAAAGAAACATGAAATAATAAAAGGGAGGTTTCGAAAATAGCAGATCTACCTTCCAAAATAACATCTACCCTAGCCTGCTACACTCAGTTGCCATCTATCATGTGACATATGCTCGCCTGTGTGTAGAGGTCAGCAGTGGATGGCAGCCATTGTCTGTAGCGGTGACCATGTGGTAGCTGGGCCATGGTGCTGTCGAGCTAGCCAGAGGCTAGGGGCGGTGGATGGCAGGCCCAGAAGGATGTCACTGGGCAGTGGTTTAGTAGTCGTCAGAGGCAGCTGTGTGCAGGCATCGGTTTCCCTTGTCGGGATCAGCTTGGTGGCGCTGAGAGTCTCGTAGAGAGAGAAGCTGTCGTCTGGTCAGTTTTGGGTTGCCTCACGGTCTCTGGGAACCGGCCGCTGTGGCGCTGAGGTCTTACCCAGAAACTGGAACTTCTGCGGTGGGGACAGAGTCAACCCAGGGCCTGGTCAGTGAAGGAGGACAGCTGTGCGTGTGGGGGGGGACGTGGCGTCAACCCTCCCTTGTTTGCTGCGGTCCTCCGTCGTCCCAGTAGAAGTTAAGAGAGAGATGGCTGCTTGAGCATGGCTGCTTATACCGAAGAGGCGGAGACTGGCTCCTTGTCATGCAAGGAGCTGCAGGGTCCGGACGTGTGTGGAGCTGTAGGGGGCTGTCCCCTTAACCCATGAACCATAAAGCACATGAAATACTAACTCGTCACTAGTGGTTCTGGGGAGCTCCTATTAATACATCTGACTCAATATTTGCACTCAGCATGAATTTCCACATGTGGAGATATCAAACAGTACAGCCGTATGTAAATTAGAAGTCAGGCAAGCCAGAATATAATTATATATATAATATATAATACACTCATCACATTAATTCAACACAATATATATATATATGGTTGAACCCCAATAGATAGTATACAAATATATATATATATATTCGTGGTTCAAAGGCATAATACGTGAACAGTTTTATTCAAACTTTATTGTCTCATTGTGTAGTCTTAGAGAGGTTGCTCTCAGCATCCTGCATGCTTATGTAGCCTGCATTCCAATGGGCAATAAAGCTCACATTACGTAGGGGTCCTGGTTCAGCCCCCCCCCCCCCTTTCTCTTGTAAGTAGAGTCAGTCCAGCAGTGTCAGGGAGAACATGGGGGGGGTTATGTACCCTGCCTCCAATGTGTTCATTTGGTTATGAACAAAAATCCATCTGTGTTCATATCCGTCCAGGTCCCACGCTACATGTCCCCCCTTTGTCCTCAGTATCATGACGAAACGACACGTTGAGTCCTTGATCTTTGAGGGCAAAAGTAAAAAGTGAGAGGATGAACACAGAGTACACAGAGCATATACATCGCATGATTAAATGGCAACTTCTTATCTGCTAAACTGTTCTGGTGACTGTATAACTCTGGACTTCTTGAAAGAAAGTTCTCTTATAGGCCGTGGCTCTATAGTCAGAGGCTTCAAGTTAAACACAAAACAAGTCTACACAAAATTGAAGGAATAAGGCCAAAAACACAAAAGGAAAAACTCCTAAAAATGCACATAAATTACTGTATGTTTTGTTTACTATGTGGAAAGAAAGCATACTTGTTCTACTCACTGTGACGTGAATAGATTGATTAACTCTAGTACAAACTGATTTGTTGAACAACAATTCAAAACAAAGAAAACACAGGTAACATACAGGTAATCTCAAATAGAGCTGAGACTGTTTAGAAAACTCCTATTATAATGTAGGCTATAATTGGAGGAGTGATGTGTTAGCATTTGTCATGCCTTTTTATCAGAGCACTTCTTTCTAAGATCTGTTTTTGTTTACCATAGTTTAATTTAAGCAGTGAGTTCACTCTAACTGACGTGAAGTAGTCACGTGTAGTTTAGCTACCGGTTAGATTGGGTTTGATTGGGTCTAGCTACGTCAAAGGTTTGCTGTAGGCTTTAGACCTATAATAGTAGGCATCTCTCCTAGTCACCGAAATGATGAAGTGTGTGTGTGGAGACATCATTTCTATATAGTTGTAATTGACAAAAATGATGGCCTTAGATTCACAAATTGGACATGCACATGTGGGTTACTGTCCCTAGCAAATTGGTATAGTGTTTTAAGCATTACAGCCATTGTTCCTCCTATCACTACAGATCAACAGTTCATGACTCTGTTATCCTGTGAAAAGAGGGACTCATGTCACAGTTGTAAAAGTGGCATACAGAGCCCCTACCATCCCCACCCTGATCAGGGGCGAGGAATCAAAGCTCCTGATTCACTCACAACTTATATGCTTAAAACAAAATACCACTAAGCTTTGTACAGTGCACGAATCCCTGTGAAGTCGGCCAGCAGTATTAACAGCTGTCATCTGCGATGGACAAAGGTCAACCATGGTTGGCCCTTGTCTGTCAAACATATTCCTTGATATATTACTTATCAGTTTAAATCACCTTTGATGGGGCAAAATCACAACCAATGTGGGTGGAGCTACAGTGTAGTTAATACATGCTGTTACCTCACCTATGGTTAGTAAAACAAATAATGATCAAGGCACACAGATAATGTTCATCATCATGGAGTGACTAAAAAAGTTTATGTTGCCGTATCTTATACACTCGTTTATATACATGCAAACGTGTTGCCTGTGTATAAACATCTCAAACTGTTATGAGACATACGTGACACAAAGTGTACAAACAGATGTATATAATTACTGCAAACTACAGGTGTAACACTGTATCCCCCCGAATGTTTCAAATGACACAAACTATATAGTGTAGTGGTCGTCTGAAACATTCACGTACAAAGAAATAACCACCGTGTTGTTTAGAATTATCAAGGTGTATAATCCCTCATAGATTTTCTCCAGTCATTATCAGTGGGGCTTGAAACCTGTCTGGCAGCGTAGATGCGGGATTTCTTTTGTCTACGAGATTCCTTTGGGGAATTCTTTACCAACACAGGGCTCTGATGACTTTCGGGGAGACAGTCATCGATTTGGGTGCTGACAGTTACATAAGATGCTTCATGGCATTCTCTGTCAAACGCTTCCTTTGCCAAGGATCGCAAAACAACGGCACGTATTTTCTCAGAATTGATTCCGAGAGGGAAGTGTTTTGTAACAGAGGGAAGTAAATTATTTAGGAACAACGCCTTGAAATGTACATCTTCCTCCATCTTTGGGCTATTTTTACTGCCGAAAAATGCTTTCATTAAACGTTTATAAAATACCCTAACATCTTCCTGCTCATGCTGTTTAACCGCCATGGCCGAAATCAGCCCACTTTTGGCAACATCGTGGTCAAACTCCCCGATTATTGCCTGACAGACAGAATGCCAGTCTAGTAGTGTTTGACTTGCCTGCCGCCTAAGGCAGGAGGCAACTTCGCGGCTTGAGGTTAAACGGATGAGATTCACCTTTGTTTCCACCGTGACTGGTTCATACGAACGTAAACTGTCAACAATACAGTCCAGGTATGCTTGGGAATCTGTATTGCCTGAAGCCTGTGGGTAAAAATGGTCTATATGTTTAGAGATTTTCCACAGGACATCATCCCCCAGGGTCTTAGCATGTGCCTGTGTGTTAAGGTCAGGATCTACTTGATTTGATGGTGGAGGTGACATCACCTCCACCATGCCTACACCATATTGTGCTCTGACCAAATCTGGAGTCTGACCACCAGTTGACCGGGTCACAACCCCGGACCGATAAGGATATTGGCTGACCTGGGGTCGCTTTGGCCGTGTTGAGAAAGGGGTTAAAAGTTTAGTATCAGGCACATAGGAGGTTGGGGAGGAAACAGGATCCAGCCCCCCCCCTCCTTGTTGACTGCTAATGAGAGGGGATGTGTCATTGCACGTCCTGTGGTTTTCCCACTCATTTTCGTCAATTTGGTCTATTTTAGCTTGCAGCATTGAAATATGCTGTACGCTAAAATTAAGGCTAGCGTCCTGTGAAGCCACAGTGTTCCGTAATTGATCGATTTCTATATTTAGTTTGTTCACATTAGAATTCAATTCTGAGATTACTTTTGACTGATTAACCCCCAACTGGGTCTGCTCCACAGGTCCACAGCAAAGCTGACCATTGCGTGCCTGAGTTCGACCTCTGACCTCGGTCAGGAGGTCCTGAAAACATTTAACCATATCATCATTAGCGGTACATTTACGACTCTCCAGGCATGCAATCCTGTCTTGCAAATCTATGACAGAACTCTGTAGTTTACAGATTTGAGTCAAATCACCATATCTTTGCATTGTCACATTTTCCTGTTTTAAAACATCTCTCAGCAGTTCGATCTTTTGACTCTTAGCTGTTGATAACGGTGTAATCAGTTGACACATGTCTGTATCACAATCAAATCGAAAAGTATTTTTCAGTTTGGGATCAAAATTTAGCCCTCTTATTGCTTGTGCTACCACATATGCCATGTTATGCAGCATATTTGAGCAATTTTTGAGACAAGGACTGCTGAGAGATAGTCACTGGAAAAAAAAATTATGAGATTTCTCTTCGGCTGGCAAAAATAGTTATAATGTACCACTTGTCAGTATATAATCGTGACTAAGGGAACTAGAAGTGTGTTTGGTCTACTTAAAATTAAGTTGAAAATACTTTGTAGGTGAACTTTGATAGTTCGAACAAGTTTAAAATAATATTCGGCTGGCAAAAATAGTTATAATGTACCACTTGTCAGTATATAATCGTGACTAAGGGAACTAGAAGTGTGTTTGGTCTACTTAAAATTAAGTTGAAAATACTTTGTAGGTGAACTTTGATAGTTCGAACAAGTTTAAAATAATATTTAGTTGTTTCCCTGGAAATTAAATAATAACTTCTAGGATTCTGAACTGATTGTAACCAATCTGTTCTGCCAAAATGAATTAAAGCTTAAGTCTAGATCATAATGGAACTAAGTTGGATAGCATTATAATTATTTTGAGGTTAACAAGAACACATTTGCCACTGAAGTGAATCTCTCACAATTTGGTACAAGACAAAGACTTTCACAGCCAGGAGAGAGTTTAGAAATAAACTACTAGTATACATTCTGCAAAATTGGTGATAGGAGTTTGTCTCTCTCTGTCTGCATGGCCCAACACAGGGGAACAGGCCCAGAACCCCCCCTTCTTCCTCTTCGATTTGAAGGGATGAAGAAAAATAGGTGGGGGTCAGGTCTGCCGTGTGGCTCTGGAGGCCAAAACTAAATGGGGTTGGTGTCAACTGGTTGTTGACTCAGCTAATCCTGCCTGGGTTTATGGCCTGGAACCAGGATGGACTACCCCAAAAGGTTTACAACACTCACCCCCCTTTTCAATGATTGATAACAAATCTTCAAAGGGGGTTGTGTGTTGTGTGTGTGTGTGTGTGTGTGGGTGTGTGTGTGAGGGCCAAAAATCTAAAATGGTTCCGGTCAAACACACACAGTGCACACAAACTTCCTCTCTCACCCTAGGCAGAGAGATGTTTAACTTTAACCATTTGGCCAAGTTAAATACAAACCAACAACATGGTACACATTTAGTTTCAATAAACACCTCAATCAAAAACCCTAGCTTGCTTGGAGCCAGAGGCCAAGGTCTTATAATGTGAGGCAGGAATTAAAACCAAAACATAACCAGACTGCTGATCTGTGCAGAATTTTGCTCCAGCAAAATTTCACACCAACTGCTACTGTGTCACTAATAGGCTACAAAAGGAAAACAAACTTATGACAAGCTGCTTACGTCCAATCACTAACCTGAGTGTCACAGTTTCACTTCTATTTAACCAACAGTATGCAGTTATGACTATTGGTAAATAGTAGTTATAGTTACACTTGAGAATTAGTGATAGACCTATAACACTTTTTACTCAGATGGAGGATATTTGACATATGGTTTCACGCCACTATAGCCACATTTGCTTGTCTAGATCGCTAATCCTGAACAAAGCTTGATGACTCAGTGTATCCAGAGTCGATCATATATGATATATGATATGATTATGACAATATTTAATATATTATCATAACTTGGGGAGTCCCCACAAAAATGACTTTGACAACTACTGTTAACACACCATGCCTTCTCTAACTTCCTCAGGGGTTGGAAAGAAAGGGATTTTTGGAATAGTGCCTATTTTGAAACGCTTTCACTCAAATTCTGTTTTTAGATTTGAATCATTCTACAATTAACTTCCAACCAGACATTGATCAACTTAAATCACTGAACTCGATTACGAAAATAAGAACAACAATACTAGGCCTGTATTATTATTGTTATTTTAAAACAAACTTTTTCCAAAAATATATATATATATATATATTTTTTTTTTGGAAAATATTAATTTTAATCTCAGAATTTACAGTACGTACAGTTGGAATAAGAGTCTGCCTCACACGGGGCACCATCTGTAATATAGCTGCATAACAGCTGTCAGGACGTAATATTTCAAATATCAATATTCATAATTTATGAATATTAATTATTAAAATATTACAATATAATAATTATATTGCTCACGTCACTGTAATGTAACATGAATTCTTGGACAGACTTGCAATAAATATTCCAACGGTACTTGTACTGTAAATATTGAGATATAATACACAACGACTTCTTAATGAAAATCATATAAATTTATTATAACAAAATAAATCAAATGTGTACAAACAATCCCAAAAATGGACACAGGTTTAAATGAAACCTTTTGATCAAAGTAAGGTCAGGTAAAGGTAAATAGTGATAGCTCATGAAACGAATAAAGGGAAAAGAAACATGAAATAATAAAAGGGAGGTTTCGAAAATAGCAGATCTACCTTCCAAAATAACATCTACCCTAGCCTGCTACACTCAGTTGCCATCTATCATGTGACATATGCTCGCCTGTGTGTAGAGGTCAGCAGTGGATGGCAGCCATTGTCTGTAGCGGTGACCATGTGGTAGCTGGGCCATGGTGCTGTCGAGCTAGCCAGAGGCTAGGGGCGGTGGATGGCAGGCCCAGAAGGATGTCACTGGGCAGTGGTTTAGTAGTCGTCAGAGGCAGCTGTGTGCAGGCATCGGTTTCCCTTGTCGGGATCAGCTTGGTGGCGCTGAGAGTCTCGTAGAGAGAGAAGCTGTCGTCTGGTCAGTTTTGGGTTGCCTCACGGTCTCTGGGAACCGGCCGCTGTGGCGCTGAGGTCTTACCCAGAAACTGGAACTTCTGCGGTGGGGACAGAGTCAACCCAGGGCCTGGTCAGTGAAGGAGGACAGCTGTGCGTGTGGGGGGGGACGTGGCGTCAACCCTCCCTTGTTTGCTGCGGTCCTCCGTCGTCCCAGTAGAAGTTAAGAGAGAGATGGCTGCTTGAGCATGGCTGCTTATACCGAAGAGGCGGAGACTGGCTCCTTGTCATGCAAGGAGCTGCAGGGTCCGGACGTGTGTGGAGCTGTAGGGGGCTGTCCCCTTAACCCATGAACCATAAAGCACATGAAATACTAACTCGTCACTAGTGGTTCTGGGGAGCTCCTATTAATACATCTGACTCAATATTTGCACTCAGCATGAATTTCCACATGTGGAGATATCAAACAGTACAGCCGTATGTAAATTAGAAGTCAGGCAAGCCAGAATATAATTATATATATAATATATAATACACTCATCACATTAATTCAACACAATATATATATATATGGTTGAACCCCAATAGATAGTATACAAATATATATATATATATTCGTGGTTCAAAGGCATAATACGTGAACAGTTTTATTCAAACTTTATTGTCTCATTGTGTAGTCTTAGAGAGGTTGCTCTCAGCATCCTGCATGCTTATGTAGCCTGCATTCCAATGGGCAATAAAGCTCACATTACGTAGGGGTCCTGGTTCAGCCCCCCCCCCCCCTTTCTCTTGTAAGTAGAGTCAGTCCAGCAGTGTCAGGGAGAACATGGGGGGGGTTATGTACCCTGCCTCCAATGTGTTCATTTGGTTATGAACAAAAATCCATCTGTGTTCATATCCGTCCAGGTCCCACGCTACAGACTCACTCCCAATCTAAACTATGGAATGAACTTCCCATTGCAGTCAGAACTACAGACTCACTCCCAATCTAAACTATGGAATGAACTTCCCATTGCAGTCAGAACTACAGACTCACTCCCAATCTAAACTATGGAATGAACTTCCCATTACAGTCAGAACTACAGACTCACTCCCAATCTAAACTATGGAATGAACTTCCCATTGCAGTCAGAACTACAGACTCACTCCCAATCTAAACTATGGAATGAACTTCCCATTGCAGTCAGAACTACAGACTCACTCCCAATCTAAACTATGGAATGAACTTCCCATTGCAGTCAGAACTACAGACTCACTCCCAATCTAAACTATGGAATAAACTTCCCATTGCAGTCAGAACTACAGACTCACTCCCAATCTAAACTATAGAAAGGCGACCGTCCAAGATGAGGTCATTACCGGCCGCAACTCGGCTGAAAGAGGTGTGTGTGTGTGTGTGTGTGTGTGTGTGTGTGTGTGTGTGTGTGTGTGTGTGTGTGTGTGTGTGTGTGTGTGTGTGTGTGTGTGTGTGTGTGTGTGTGTGTGTGTGTGTGTGTGTGTGTGTGATATCCACACTGAAGACATGTTTTAGTTTAGTCACGCAGTGTTGCCAGGTCTGTTTTTTTAGTAGAGCCTTTTAGGAGCTTATTTCCACTACATTCTGTGTTGTATAAATTTATAGAGTCACTAGACCGGTGCTGTAGAGCACAGAGTCACTAGACCGGTGCTGTAGAGCACAGAGTCACTAGACCGGTGCTGTAGAGCACAGAGTCCCTAGACCGGTGCTGTAGAGCACAGAGTCACTAGACCGGTGCTGTAGAGCACAGAGTCCCTAGACCGGTGCTGTAGAGCACAGAGTCACTAGACCGGTGCTGTAGAGCACAGTCACTAGACCGGTGCTGTAGAGCACAGAGTCACTAGACCACTGCTGTAGAGCACAGAGTCACTAGACCATTGCTGTAGAGCACAGAGTCACTAGACCATTGCTGTAGAGCACAGAGTCACTAGGCCTGTGCTGTAGAGCACAGAGTCACTAGAGCGGTGCTGTAGAGCACAGAGTCCCTAGACCGGTGCTGTAGAGCACAGAGTCACTAGAGCGGTGCTGTAGAGCACAGAGTCCCTAGAGCGGTGCTGTAGAGCACAGAGTCACTAGAGCGGTGCTGTAGAGCACAGAGTCACTAGACCGGTGCTGTAGAGCACAGAGTCACTAGAGCGGTGCTGTAGAGCACAGAGTCCCTAGACCGGTGCTGTAGAGCACAGAGTCACTAGAGCGGTGCTGTAGAGCACAGAGTCCCTAGACCGGTGCTGTAGAGCACAGAGTCCCTAGACCGGTGCTGTAGAGCACAGAGTCCCTAGACCGGTGCTGTAGAGCACAGAGTCACTAGGCCTGTGCTGTAGAGCACAGAGTCACTAGAGCGGTGCTGTAGAGCACAGAGTCCCTAGACCGGTGCTGTAGAGCACAGAGTCACTAGAGCGGTGCTGTAGAGCACAGAGTCACTAGACCGGTGCTGTAGAGCACAGAGTCACTAGACCGGTGCTGTAGAGCACAGAGTCCCTAGACCGGTGCTGTAGAGCACAGAGTCACTAGACCGGTGCTGTAGAGCACAGAGTCACTAGACCGGTGCTGTAGAGCACAGAGTCACTAGACCGGTGCTGTAGAGCACAGAGTCACTAGACCGGTGCTGTAGAGCACAGAGTCACTAGACCGGAGCTGTAGAGCACAGAGTCACTAGACCGGAGCTGTAGAGAACAGAGTCACTAGACCGGAGCTGTAGAGCACAGAGTCACTAGACCGGTGCTGTAGAGCACAGAGTCACTAGACCAGTGCTCTAGAGCACAGAGTCACTAGACCGGAGCTGTAGAGCACAGAGTCCTTTTTATGCCCATCTATGGATATTTCTGTATCTGTCTGTAACTTTGTTTTGAGGGGCGCTAGCCCCTCCCCTAGTCCCTCCCCTAGCCCCTCCCCTAGCCCCTCCCCTAGCCCCTCCCCTAGCCCCTCCCCTAGCCCCGCCTATATACAGGTTTAATGTTTGTCTTCAGTTCAATGTTTGTATAATAAACACATTGACAATGAAGGGAAAATGTACGTTGTGTTGCCTTTAAGGCAAATGTTCTATTTTTCCTGTATATAGTAATTTGATGGTACATTTGTATTTCTGTTTACCTTAGAAGGGCTTTGAGTACTTTATTGTGAAGGTGGTTACCAGTGCTTTTATTTTGAAAACTCTTTGTATTTAATGAGAGTCACTTCCTGTCAGCACCATTTTCATGCAGCAGTGCACAGAGATCACAGGCTGTTCAGAGCTGTGAGCCTAGAATCACATCTAACAGATCACTAACAGACCACAGAGATCACAGGCTGTTCAGAGCTGTGAGCCTAGAATCACATCTAACAGACCAGAGATCACAGGCTGTTCAGAGCTGTGAGCCTAGAATCACATCTAACAGACCAGAGATCACAGGCTGTTCAGAGCTGTGAGCCTAGAATCCAGACCACTTGTCGTCATATTGTCTCTTTATTGTTAATGGCGTTTAATGTTTGTTTCGGCACTGTTTGTTTACATCACCATTACATCACCTAATCAACATGAGTTAGACTGTAACACATTAGCACCCCTCACTTCACACAGGTGTGATTTTTTCCTATACATAATGTAGCTCTCTAAATATGGAGTGTTGTGATGTCAGAACAGGCCTGTCTGTCTGTCTGTCTGTCTGTCTGTCTGTCTGTCTGTCTGTCTGTCTGTCTGTCTGTCTGTCTGTCTGTCTGTCTGTCTGTCTGTCTGTCTGTCTGTCTGTCTGTCTGTCTGTCAGAACAGGCCTGTCTGTCTGTCTGTCTGTCTGTCTGTCTGTCTGTCTGTCTGTCTGTCTGTCTGTCAGAACAGGCCTGTCTGTCTGTCTGTCTGTCTGTCTGTCTGTCTGTCTGTCTGTCTGTCTGTCTGTCTGTCTGTCTGTCTGTCTGTCTGTCTGTCTGTCTGTTTGCCTGCCTGCCTGCCTGCCTGCCTGCCTGCCTGCCTGCCTGTCTGTCTGTCTGTCTGTCTGCCTGCCTGCCTGCCTGCCTGCCTGCCTGCCTGCCTGCCTGCCTGTCTGTCTGTCTGCCTGCCTGCCTGCCTGTCTGTCTGTCTGTCTGTCTGTCTGTCTGCCTGCCTGTATCTGTCTTCTGGAGACTGTAACAATACACTCACAGTCAGGCGCACGCACGCGCGCACACACACACACACACACACACACACACACACACACACACACACACACACACACACACACACACGGCCATATCTTTTTCCTCATTTCCTCCTGACTCCCAGTTGAATGTTTATTTATATCCCGTAGGGGGGGGGGGGGGGGGGGGGGGGGTGTGTGTGTGTGTGTGTGTGTGTGTGTGTGTGTGTGTGTGTGTGTGTGTGTGTGCGCGCACATGCAGATGGTAGAGATAGAACCTTTGGAATGTGTGTGTTGGGTGTTTTTTTTACCCATGTACACTGGGATGGTTTAACACAGTGAGGAGAACATATGGGAACATATTTAACGTAACACAGTGAGGGGAACATATTTAACGTAACACAGTGAGGGGAACATATTTAACGTAACACAGTGATGTGTGTTAAAGGTACAAGGACAGAAGACTGTATGGTGGACTCCTATGTGGAGTATATATGAATAGAGACGGCACCGGATATCTCCTCCCATCCACTTGCATTAAGTTGCTCAAAAGCGCATGAGGCGATTTCACCTAGGAACAGAGTGCATTCTGGGATGGATTTGCCCCAAACTCATGAACGCGCTGGCCGTTGACTATCATTACACACGTTCACGTATGAAACGGCAGCGTTCACGTATGAAACGGCAGCGTTCACGTATGAAACAGCAGCGTTCACGTGTCATCATGAACGTGCACAATGATAGTCAATGGACAATGGACTCCATGTTGCTTCCAGGGAGCAACATGGAGTCCACCGTACGGTCTTCTGTCCTTCCAGGAGCAACATGGAGTCCACCGTACGGTCTTCTGTCCTTCCAGGGAGCAACATGGAGTCCACCGTACGGTCTTCTGTCCTTCCAGGGAGCAACATGGAGTCCACCGTACGGTCTTCTGTCCTTCCAGGAGCAACATGGAGTCCACCATACGGTCTTCTGTCCTTCCAGGAGCAACATGGAGTCCACCGTACGGTCTTCTGTCCTTCCAGGGAGCAACATGGAGTCCACCGTACGGTCTTCTGTCCTTCCAGGAGCAACATGGAGTCCACCGCACGGTCTTCTGTCCTTCCAGGAGCAACATGGAGTCCACCGTACGGTCTTCTGTCCTTCCAGGAGCAACATGGAGTCCACCGTACGGTCTTCTGTCCTTCCAGGGAGCAACATGGAGTCCACCGTACGGTCTTCTGTCCTTCCAGGAGCAACATGGAGTCCACCGTACGGTCTTCTGTCCTTCCAGGAGCAACATGGAGTCCACCGTACGGTCTTCTGTCCTTCCAGGAGCAACATGGAGTCCACCATACGGTCTTCTGTCCTTCCAGGAGCAACATGGAGTCCTTAGATTGAATATAAACGCTTCTAGAGAGACTGTAGATGGAATATAAACGCTTCTAGAGAGACTTTAGATGGAATATAAACGCTTCTAGAGAGACTTTAGATGGAATATAAACGCTTCTAGAGAGACTGTAGATGGAATATAAACGCTTCTAGAGAGACTTTAGATGGAATATAAACGCTTCTAGAGAGACTGTAGATGGAATATAAACGCTTCTAGAGAGACTGTAGATGGAATATAAACGCTTCTAGAGAGACTTTAGATGGAATATAAACGCTTCTAGAGAGACTGTAGATGGAATATAAACGCTTCTAGAGAGACTGTAGATGGAATATAAACGCTTCTAGAGAGACTTTAGATGGAATATAAACGCTTCTAGAGAGACTAGATGGAATATAAACGCTTATAGAGAGACTTTAGATGGAATATAAACGCTTCTAGAGAGACTGTAGATGGAATATAAACGCTTCTAGAGAGACTTTAGATGGAATATAAACGCTTCTAGAGAGACTGTAGATGGAATATAAACGCTTCTAGAGAGACTTTAGATGGAATATAAACGCTTCTAGAGAGACTAGATGGAATATAAACGCTTCTAGAGAGACTGTAGATGGAATATAAACGCTTCTAGAGAGACTGTAGATGGAATATAAACGCTTCTAGAGAGACTTTAGATGGAATATAAACGCTTCTAGAGAGACTGTAGATGGAATATAAACGCTTCTAGAGAGACTGTAGATGGAATATAAACGCTTCTAGAGAGACTTTAGATGGAATATAAACGCTTCTAGAGAGACTGTAGATGGAATATAAACGCTTCTAGAGAGACTAGATGGAATATAAACGCTTCTAGAGAGACTGTAGATGGAATATAAACGCTTCTAGAGAGACTGTAGATGGAATATAAACGCTTCTAGAGAGACTGTAGATGGAATATAAACGCTTCTAGAGAGACTAGATGGAATATAAACGCTTCTAGAGAGACTTTAGATGGAATATAAACGCTTCTAGAGACTTTAGATGGAATATAAACGCTTCTAGAGAGACTGTAGATGGAATATAAACGCTTCTAGAGAGACTGTAGATGGAATATAAACGCTTCTAGAGAGACTTTAGATGGAATATAAACACCTAGAGAGACTGTAGATGGAATATAAACGCTTCTAGAGAGACTGTAGATGGAATATAAACGCTTCTAGAGAGACTTTAGATGGAATATAAACGCTTCTAGAGACTGTAGATGGAATATAAACGCTTCTAGAGAGACTTTAGATGGAATATAAACGCTTCTAGAGAGACTTTAGATGGAATATAAACGCTTCTAGAGAGACTGTAGATGGAATATAAACGCTTCTAGAGAGACTTTAGATGGAATATAAACGCTTCTAGAGAGACTTTAGATGGAATATAAACGCTTCTAGAGAGACTGTAGATGGAATATAAACGCTTCTAGAGAGACTTTAGATGGAATATAAACGCTTCTAGAGAGACTTTAGATGGAATATAAACGCTTCTAGAGAGACTGTAGATGGAATATAAACGCTTCTAGAGAGACTTTAGATGGAATATAAACGCTTCTAGAGAGACTGTAGATGGAATATAAACGCTTCTAGAGAGACTGTAGATGGAATATAAACGCTTCTAGAGAGACTGTAGATGGAATATAAACGCTTCTAGAGAGACTGTAGATGGAATATAAACGCTTCTAGAGAGACTTTAGATGGAATATAAACGCTTCTAGAGAGACTGTAGATGGAATATAAACGCTTCTAGAGAGACTGTAGATGGAATATAAACGCTTCTAGAGAGACTGTAGATGGAATATAAACGCTTCTAGAGAGACTGTAGATTGAATATAAACGCTTCTAGAGAGACTGTAGATGGAATATAAACGCTTCTAGAGAGACTTTAGATGGAATATAAACGCTTCTAGAGAGACTGTAGATGGAATATAAACGCTTCTAGAGAGACTGTAGATGGAATATAAACGCTTCTAGAGAGACTGTAGATGGAATATAAACGCTTCTAGAGAGACTAGATGGAATATAAACGCTTCTAGAGAGACTGTAGATGGAATATAAACGCTTCTAGAGAGACTGTAGATGGAATATAAACGCTTCTAGAGAGACTTTAGACGTGACAGTGGACCAAGGGGCCCCAGGTTGGTCTAGGGCCGTGACGGACCCCCCAGGGGGTCCCGGGCCACAGGTTGGGAACCACTGGCATTTCAACAGAAACCAGCTCTCTGTTGCTCTTCAGCTGATAACACTGAGACACCACACATCACTCACTGTGTGTGTGTGTGTGTGTGTGTGTGTGTGTGTGTGTGTGTGTGTGTGTGTGTGTGTGTGTGTGTGTGTGTGTGTGTGTGTGTGTGTGTGTGTGTGTGTGTGTTGATGTTTTGCAACAGAATACTTCAAAAGGTCAAAAGGTCATTGTTGTTCAGGAACATTAATGGAACCATTAATATCATAATACCTGTCTGTCTGTCTGTCTGTCTGTCTGTCTGTCTGTCTGTCTGTCTGTCTGTCTGTCTGTCTGTCTGTCTGTCTGTCTGTCTGTCTGTCTGTCTGTCTGTCTGTCCGTCCGTCCGTCCGTCCGTCCGTCCGTCCGTCCGTCCGTCCGTCCGTCCGTCCGTCCGTCCGCCCGCCCGCCCGCCCTCCAGGGACCCCCCCAGGGACCCCCAGGGACCCCCCAGAAGCAAACATTTTAGTTAAAAACATTCTCTGAATTCAAAGAATTGTGCCACGTTTTCACGATTTTTGAGTGGTGCAACCACTCCAAGGACCAGCTTTGTCCCTATGTCCTAACCGAGGCAGGCAGGCAGGCAGGCATGCAGGCATGCAGGCAGGCATGCAGGCAGGCAGGCAGGCAGGCAGACCAAGAATGAAGGAGTGACAAAAAGGAGGAGTGAAAAACAGAGAAGATGCAGATAAGAGAGAGAGACAGGATGTTTAACAGCTCTGTGTGTGTGTGTGTGTGTGTGTGTGTGTGTGTGTGTGTGTGTGTGTGTGTGTGTGTGTGTGTGTGTGTGTGTGTGTGTGTGTGTGTGTGTGTGTGTGTGTGTGTGTGTGCGCAGTAGGAGTGTCTCAGAGTTTCTCTGCATGCCTCCATTCGTTCCTGTTAAATCTGTTAAATCCTCTTACAGGAGATTCTGTTTGTTCTGAATTTACTCAGTTTGATGTGTGGAGTTAGTTGTTTTAGAGTTGTTTTGCTCCAGACTGTACGACGGAAGCATTTATATTTTACTCGTGATCAGAGCTTCCGTTCCTCCAGACTGTATGACGGAAGCATTTATATTTTACTCGTGATCAGAGCTTCCGTTGCTCCAGACTGTACGACGGAAGCATTTATATTTTACTCGTGATCAGAGCTTCCGTTGCTCCAGACTGTACGACGGAAGCATTTATATTTTACTCGTGATCATAGCTTCCGTTCCTCCAGACTGTATGACGGAAACATTTATATTTTACTCGTGATCAGAGCTTCCGTTCCTCCAGACTGTATGACGGAAGCATTTATATTTTACTCGTGATCAGAGCTTCCGTTCCTCCAGACTGTATGACGGAAGCATTTATATTTTACTCGTGATCAGAGCTTCCATTCCTCCAGACTGTACGACGGAAGCATTTATATTTTACTCGTGATCAGAGCTTCCGTTGCTCCAGACTGTATGACGGAAGCATTTATATTTTACTCGTGATCAGAGCTTCCGTTGCTCCAGACTGTACGACGGAAGCATTTATATTTTACTCGTGATCAGAGCTTCCGTTCCTCCAGACTGTATGACGGAAGCATTTATATTTTACTCGTGATCAGAGCTTCCGTTCCTCCAGACTGTACGACGGAAGCGTTTGAACATGACGAGAGGCAACAGCTCTCTCGGCAAACATTGTTTGTTCGGTTTTGCGATAGTTGAGTGTCATTTCATTCCCCCCCCCCCCCCAAGCTTGCTGCCCCAAGCTCTGAGTTAAGCCGGCCCTGCGTCTCGTGAGTGTGTGTGAGTGTGTGTGAGTGTGAGTGTGTGTGAGTGTGTGTGCGCGCGTGTGTGTGTGCGTGCAAGATTTACAAAGAGGTGAGGAGTGATAGAAACTGAATGAGAGAGAGGGGGGGGTGGGGGGGGTGGAGCAGTTTATTGTGCTCTCCCTCCGCATAGTGTGTGTCTCTCTCTCTCTCTCTCTCTCTCTCTCTCTCTCTCTCTCTCTCTCTCTCTCTCTCTCTTGTGTGTGCGTGTACAGTACGTGTCTGCGTGCGTGCATGCGTGTGTGTGTGCGTGCGTGCGTGCGTGTGTGTGTGTGTGTGCGTGTGTGTGTGTGTGTGTGTATATTGTTCATAAGGGCAGCATTTGGTTTGGATCAACTCAAACATCTGGGGATTCAACCTGTTGCATTCTGGTTGGCAGCGAGAGCGCACGGCAGGAGCGTGCACGTGTGTGTGTGTGTGTGTGCACGCAGGCACGCACGCGTGCTTGTGTGTGTACACAGGCTGTGTGTGTGTGTGTGTGTGTGAGTGTGTGTGTGTGTGTGTGACGGGACACTCCAGGGCAGAACATCACAGCCGTAGTGGAGAAACAGTCGACGAGCTCAATTTGCTCTCCGTGAAGGTAAGGCTTTTTATGGAATGATAAAACAATGCATGGATTTTTATACAGTTATGGAATTATTAACCCATTCTGGACGGGAACCCCTTTTTGGTGTTTTAAAGCATTATGTTCTACTTTAGCTGTTGACAAATATAGCAGATCTACAAGCTCGTAGCCGCGCCACGAGCTTGTAGATCTGCTGTTTTTTTTTTTTAATCGTGAAAATGTGACTCAAATCTTTGAATGTATATATTCTTTCAGAGCGAACGATTTTAACTCAAATCTTTGCTTCCCTGGAACAACATGTTTTCAGATGAGGGTCGGCAGCCGATTACAGATAATCCTAGGGGGTCCTAGGGGGTCCTAGGGGGTCCTTGACATGAAATAGTTTGAGAACCACTGATACAGAAACGTGAGGGTTTTTCTGAGAAAACTGTCGTGATTTAGAAGACATTTGTAGAATCGTCCTCAGGTCTAAATTTATTAATATTATTATTAATAATAATAATATCTGGGACTTATTTAGTGCTTTTCATGACACTCAAAGACGCTTTACATGTGTGTGTGTGTGTGTGTGTGTGTGTGTGTGTGTGTGTGTGTGTGTGTGTGTGTGTGTGTGTGTGTGTGTGTGTGTGTGTGTGTGTGTGTGTGTGTGTGTGTGTGTGTGTGTGTGTGTGTCTGGGGGGGGGACGGACGGACAGGAAAAATAACTTTATTAGGAAAAAGAAACAGTTAAAATATTAAAAACAATAAGTCCACATAACAAGTTTAACCCATTTAGACATTCTACAAATGTCTTCTAAATCATAACAGTTTTCAGAAAGTCCCCATATTTCTATATCAGTGGTTCTCAAACATTTTCATGTCAAGGACCCCCAGAATGATCTGTATTTGGTCGAGGACCCCCAGAATGATCTGTATTTGGTCGAGGACCCCCAGAATGATCTGTATTTGGTCGAGGACCCCCAGAATGATCTGTATTTGGTCGAGGACCCCCAGAATGATCTGTATTTGGCCGCCGACCCCCATCTGAAAATATGTTTGTTCCAGAGGATCTAATAGCTAAAGTAGACCCGAATGCTTAAAACACCAACAGGGGTTCCTGTCTAGAATGGTTTAAAAACATATCGGCTTGGAAATGCGATTCTGAACAGTATTCTATTTTAATTTGTTTTTACATTACTTCACTTTCTGTCTATATAGAAAGCCGGGCAAATTCCTGCGTGTCACTTTAGCTTAAATTTTAAACCACTTTTAAACTTTCGCCTATTCGGAAAAATAGCAGGTCTACGAGCTCATATTATGAGCTTGTAGATCTGCGTTTTTTTTTTTTTTTTTAATGTGAAGATCTTTGAATATAATGTATATACTTTTTTTGAAAAATCGTGAAAATGTGGCGCAAATCTTTGAATATATTCTTTCAGAGCGAACGTTTTTAACTCAAATCTTAGTTTCTGGGGGGGGGGGGGGGGGTCCCTGGAACGACATATTTTCAGATGAGGGTCGGCAGCCGAATATGTAACATTTTGGGGGTCCAAAGTCTCAAACGACTGACACAGAAACATGAGGTTTTTCAGAAAACTATCAGGATTTAGAAGACATTTTAGTAGAATCGTCCTCAGGTCTAAATTTTAAAGTGAACATTTTGTAACTAAATTATTTGCTTCTGGGGGGGGGGAATATATATATATATATATATTCAAAGATTTGTGCCACATTTTCACAATTTTTCAAAGATAGTAGATCTACAAGCTCGTAGCGCGGCACTCGGTGCCGCGCTATGATCTTGTAGATCTGCTATTTTTCAACATGTAAATTTAAAAAACAAATATGGTAAAACGGTTTTAAAAGCTATAATGGAGTTAGTACAGGAATCCCTTTTGGTGTTTTAAGCATCATGTTATAATTTAGCTGTTGTGTAAATTGTGTAAATGTGGCGCAAATCTTTGAATATACATTCTTTCAGAGCGAACGTTTTTAACTCAAATATCTGCTTGGAACAACATATTTTCAGATGAGGGTCGGCGGCCAAATATATATATTTTTGGGGGTCCTTGACAAGAAAATGTTTGAGAACGACTGACACATAAAAATGAGGTTTTTCCAGAAAACTGTCATTTGTAGAATCGCCCTCAGGTCTAAGTGCCTTAAACACACAAGTGCAGTTTGAGGCGACGGCAGTAAAAATAAAACGCTTCCGACGATAAGCTTTACTAGGAGGACATGTCTGTTGATTTAGTCGAGTTTTAACACAGTAGCATAATACCAAGACAGTACACCAGTTACTAGTAGTTTTAACACAGTAATACCATGGTCACTACACCAGTTACTAGTAGTTTTAACACAGTAATACCATGGTCACTACACCAGTTACTAGTAGTTTTAACACAGTAATACCATGGTCAGTACACCAGTTACTAGTAGTTTTAACACAGTAATACCATGGTCAGTACACCAGTTACTAGTAGTTTTAACACAGTAATACCATGGTCAGTACAGCAGTTACTAGTAGTTTTAACACAGTAATACCATGGTCAGTACACCAGTTACTAGTAGTTTTAACACAGTAATACCATGGTCAGTACACCAGTTACTAGTAGTTTTAACACAGTAATACCATGGTCACTACACCAGTTACTAGTAGTTTTAACACAGTAATACCATGGTCAGTACACCAGTTACTAGTAGTTTTAACACAGTAATACCATGGTCACTACACCAGTTACTAGTAGTTTTAACACAGTAATACCATGGTCAGTACCCCAGTTACTAGTAGTTTTAACACAGTAATACCATGGTCAGTACACCAGTTACTAGTAGTTTTAACACAGTAATACCATGGTCAGTACACCAGTTACTAGTAGTTTTAACACAGTAATACCATGGTCAGTACACCAGTTACTAGTAGTTTTAACACAGTAATACCATGGTCAGTACACCAGTTACTAGTAGTTTTAACACAGTAATACCATGGTCAGTACACCAGTTACTAGTAGTTTTAACACAGTAATACCATGGTCACTACACCAGTTACTAGTAGTTTTAACACAGTAATACCATGGTCAGTACACCAGTTACTAGTAGTTTTAACACAGTAATACCATGGTCACTACACCAGTTACTAGTAGTTTTAACACAGTAATACCATGGTCAGTACCCCAGTTACTAGTAGTTTTAACACAGTTACTAGTAGTTTTAACACAGTAATACCATGGTCAGTACACCAGTTACTAGTAGTTTTAACACAGTAATACCATGGTCACTACACCAGTTACTAGTAGTTTTAACACAGTAATACCATGGTCAGTACACCAGTTACTAGTAGTTTTAACACAGTAATACCATGGTCACTACACCAGTTACTAGTAGTTTTAACACAGTAATACCATGGTCAGTACACCAGTTACTAGTAGTTTTAACACAGTAATACCATGGTCAGTACACCAGTTACTAGTAGTTACTAGTAGTTTTAACACAGTAATACCATGGTCAGTACACCAGTTACTAGTAGTTTTAACACAGTAATACCATGGTCAGTACACCAGTTACTAGTAGTTTTAACATTTTAGTAGAATCGTCCTCAGGTCTAAATTTTAAAGTGAACATTTTGTAACTAAATTATTTGCTTCTGGGGGGGGGGGAATATATATATATATATATATATATATATATATATATATATATTCAAAGATTTGTGCCACATTTTCACAATTTTTCAAAGATAGTAGATCTACAAGCTCGTAGCGCGGCACTCGGTGCCGCGCTATGATCTTGTAGATCTGCTATTTTTCAACATGTAAATTTAAAAAACAAATATGGTAAAACGGTTTTAAAAGCTATAATGGAGTTAGTACAGGAATCCCTTTTGGTGTTTTAAGCATCATGTTATAATTTAGCTGTTGTGTAAATTGTGTAAATGTGGCGCAAATCTTTGAATATACATTCTTTCAGAGCGAACGTTTTTAACTCAAATATCTGCTTGGAACAACATATTTTCAGATGAGGGTCGGCGGCCAAATATATATATTTTTGGGGGTCCTTGACAAGAAAATGTTTGAGAACGACTGACACATAAAAATGAGGTTTTTCCAGAAAACTGTCATTTGTAGAATCGCCCTCAGGTCTAAGTGCCTTAAACACACAAGTGCAGTTTGAGGCGACGGCAGTAAAAATAAAACGCTTCCGACGATAAGCTTTACTAGGAGGACATGTCTGTTGATTTAGTCGAGTTTTAACACAGTAGCATAATACCAAGACAGTACACCAGTTACTAGTAGTTTTAACACAGTAATACCATGGTCACTACACCAGTTACTAGTAGTTTTAACACAGTAATACCATGGTCAGTACACCAGTTACTAGTAGTTTTAACACAGTAATACCATGGTCACTACACCAGTTACTAGTAGTTTTAACACAGTAATACCATGGTCAGTACACCAGTTACTAGTAGTTTTAACACAGTAATACCATGGTCAGTACACCAGTTACTAGTAGTTTTAACACAGTAATACCATGGTCAGTACACCAGTTACTAGTAGTTTTAACACAGTAATACCATGGTCAGTACACCAGTTACTAGTAGTTTTAACACAGTAATACCATGGTCAGTACACCAGTTACTAGTAGTTTAACACAGTAATACCATGGTCAGTACCCCAGTTACTAGTAGTTTTAACACAGTAATACCATGGTCAGTACACCAGTTACTAGTAGTTTTAACACAGTAATACCATGGTCAGTACACCAGTTACTAGTAGTTTTAACACAGTAATACCATGGTCAGTACACCAGTTACTAGTAGTTTTAACACAGTAATACCATGGTCAGTACACCAGTTACTAGTAGTTTTAACACAGTAATACCATGGTCACTACACCAGTTACTAGTAGTTTTAACACAGTAATACCATGGTCAGTACACCAGTTACTAGTAGTTTAACACAGTAATACCATGGTCAGTACCCCAGTTACTAGTAGTTTTAACACAGTAATACCATGGTCAGTACACCAGTTACTAGTAGTTTTAACACAGTAATACCATGGTCAGTACACCAGTTACTAGTAGTTTTAACACAGTAATACCATGGTCAGTACACCAGTTACTAGTAGTTTTAACACAGTAATACCATGGTCAGTACACCAGTTACTAGTAGTTTAACACAGTAATACCATGGTCAGTACACCAGTTACTAGTAGTTTTAACACAGTAATACCATGGTCAGTACACCAGTTACTAGTAGTTTTAACACAGTAATACCATGGTCAGTACACCAGTTACTAGTAGTTTAACACAGTAATACCATGGTCAGTACCCCAGTTACTAGTAGTTTTAACACAGTAATACCATGGTCAGTACACCAGTTACTAGTAGTTTTAACACAGTAATACCATGGTCAGTACACCAGTTGCTAGTAGTTTTAACACAGTAATACCATGGTCAGTACACCAGTTACTAGTAGTTTTAACACAGTAATACCATGGTCACTACACCAGTTACTAGTAGTTTTAACACAGTAATACCATGGTCAGTACACCAGTTACTAGTAGTTTAACACAGTAATACCATGGTCAGTACCCCAGTTACTAGTAGTTTTAACACAGTAATACCATGGTCAGTACACCAGTTACTAGTAGTTTTAACACAGTAATACCATGGTCAGTACACCAGTTACTAGTAGTTTTAACACAGTAATACCATGGTCAGTACACCAGTTACTAGTAGTTTTAACACAGTAATACCATGGTCAGTACACCAGTTACTAGTAGTTTAACACAGTAATACCATGGTCAGTACCCCAGTTACTAGTAGTTTAACACAGTAATACCATGGTCAGTATACCAGTTACTAGTAGTTTTAACACAGTAATACCATGGTCAGTACACCAGTTACTAGTAGTTACTAGTAGTTTTAACACAGTAATACCATGGTCAGTACACCAGTTACTAGTAGTTTTAACACAGTAATACCATGGTCAGTACACCAGTTACTAGTAGTTTTAACACAGTAATACCATGGTCAGTACACCAGTTACTAGTAGTTTTAACACAGTAATACCATGGTCAGTACACCAGTTACTAGTAGTTTTAACACAGTAATACCATGGTCAGTACACCAGTTACTAGTAGTTTTAACACAGTAATACCATGGTCAGTACACCAGTTACTAGTAGTTTTAACACAGTAATACCATGGTCAGTACACCAGTTACTAGTAGTTTTAACACAGTAATACCATGGTCAGTACACCAGTTACTAGTAGTTTAACACAGTAATACCATGGTCAGTACCCCAGTTACTAGTAGTTTTAACACAGTAATACCATGGTCAGTACACCAGTTACTAGTAGTTTTAACACAGTAATACCATGGTCAGTACACCAGTTACTAGTAGTTTTAACACAGTAATACCATGGTCACTACACCAGTTACTAGTCGTTTTAACACAGTAATACCATGGTCAGTACACCAGTTACTAGTAGTTTTAACACAGTAATACCATGGTCAGTACACCAGTTACTAGTAGTTTAACACAGTAATACCATGGTCAGTACCCCAGTTACTAGTAGTTTTAACACAGTAATACCATGGTCAGTACACCAGTTACTAGTAGTTTTAACACAGTAATACCATGGTCACTACACCAGTTACTAGTAGTTTTAACACAGTAATACCATGGTCAGTACACCAGTTACTAGTAGTTTTAACACAGTAATACCATGGTCAGTACACCAGTTACTAGTAGTTTTAACACAGTAATACCATGGTCAGTACACCAGTTACTAGTAGTTTTAACACAGTAATACCATGGTCAGTACACCAGTTACTAGTAGTTACTAGTAGTTTTAACACAGTAATACCATGGTCAGTACACCAGTTACTAGTAGTTTTAACACAGTAATACCATGGTCAGTACACCAGTTACTAGTAGTTTAACACAGTAATACCATGGTCAGTACACCAGTTACTAGTAGTTTAACACAGTAATACCATGGTCAGTACCCCAGTTACTAGTAGTTTAACACAGTAATACCATGGTCAGTATACCAGTTACTAGTAGTTTTAACACAGTAATACCATGGTCAGTACACCAGTTACTAGTAGTTACTAGTAGTTTTAACACAGTAATACCATGGTCAGTACACCAGTTACTAGTAGTTTTAACACAGCAATACCATGGTCAGTACACCAGTTACTAGTAGTTTTAACACAGTAATACCATGGTCAGTACACCAGTACTAGTAGTTTTAACACAGTAATACCATGGTCAGTACACCAGTTACTAGTAGTTTTAACACAGTAATACCATGGTCAGTACACCAGTTACTAGTAGTTTAACACAGTAATACCATGGTCAGTACACCAGTTACTAGTAGTTTAACACAGTATTACCATGGTCAGTACCCCAGTTACTAGTAGTTTAACACAGTAATACCATGGTCAGTACACCAGTTACTAGTAGTTTTAACACAGTAATACCATGGTCAGTACACCAGTTACTAGTAGTTACTAGTAGTTTTAACACAGTAATACCATGGTCAGTACACCAGTTACTAGTAGTTTTAACACAGTAATACCATGGTCAGTACACCAGTTACTAGTAGTTTTAACACAGTAATACCATGGTCAGTACACCAGTTACTAGTAGTTTTAACACAGTAATACCATGGTCAGTACACCAGTTACTAGTAGTTTAACACAGTAATACCATGGTCAGTACACCAGTTACTAGTAGTTTAACACAGTAATACCATGGTCAGTACCCCAGTTACTAGTAGTTTTAACACAGTAATACCATGGTCACTACACCAGTTACTAGTAGTTTAACACAGTAATACCATGGTCAGTACCCCAGTTACTAGTAGTTTAACACAGTAATACCGTGGTCAGTACACCAGTTACTAGTAGTTTTAACACAGTAATACCATGGTCACTACACCAGTTACTAGTAGTTTTAACACAGTAATACCGTGGTCAGTACACCAGTTACTAGTAGTTTTAACACAGTAATACCATGGTCAGTACACCAGTTACTAGTAGTTTTAACACAGTAATACCATGGTCAGTACACCAGTTACTAGTAGTTTTAACACAGTAATACCATGGTCAGTACACCAGTTACTAGTAGTTTAACACAGTAATACCATGGTCAGTACACCAGTTACTAGTAGTTTTAACACAGTAATACCATGGTCAGTACACTAGTTACTAGTAGTTTTAACACAGTAATACCGTGGTCAGTATACCAGTTACTAGTAGTTTTAACACAGTAATACCATGGTCAGTACACCAGTTACTAGTAGTTTTAACACAGTAATACCATGGTCAGTACACCAGTTACTAGTAGTTTTAACACAGTAATACCATGGTCAGTACACCAGTTACTAGTAGTTTTAACACAGTAATACCGTGGTCAGTACACCAGTTACTAGTAGTTTTAACACAGTAATACCATGGTCAGTACACCAGTTACTAGTAGTTTAACACAGTAATACCATGGTCAGTACCCCAGTTACTAGTAGTTTTAACACAGTAATACCATGGTCAGTACACCAGTTACTAGTAGTTTTAACACAGTAATACCATGGTCAGTACACCAGTTACTAGTAGTTTTAACACAGTAATACCATGGTCACTACACCAGTTACTAGTCGTTTTAACACAGTAATACCATGGTCAGTACACCAGTTACTAGTAGTTTTAACACAGTAATACCATGGTCAGTACACCAGTTACTAGTAGTTTAACACAGTAATACCATGGTCAGTACCCCAGTTACTAGTAGTTTTAACACAGTAATACCATGGTCAGTACACCAGTTACTAGTAGTTTTAACACAGTAATACCATGGTCACTACACCAGTTACTAGTAGTTTTAACACAGTAATACCATGGTCAGTACACCAGTTACTAGTAGTTTTAACACAGTAATACCATGGTCAGTACACCAGTTACTAGTAGTTTTAACACAGTAATACCATGGTCAGTACACCAGTTACTAGTAGTTTTAACACAGTAATACCATGGTCAGTACACCAGTTACTAGTAGTTACTAGTAGTTTTAACACAGTAATACCATGGTCAGTACACCAGTTACTAGTAGTTTTAACACAGTAATACCATGGTCAGTACACCAGTTACTAGTAGTTTAACACAGTAATACCATGGTCAGTACACCAGTTACTAGTAGTTTAACACAGTAATACCATGGTCAGTACCCCAGTTACTAGTAGTTTAACACAGTAATACCATGGTCAGTATACCAGTTACTAGTAGTTTTAACACAGTAATACCATGGTCAGTACACCAGTTACTAGTAGTTACTAGTAGTTTTAACACAGTAATACCATGGTCAGTACACCAGTTACTAGTAGTTTTAACACAGCAATACCATGGTCAGTACACCAGTTACTAGTAGTTTTAACACAGTAATACCATGGTCAGTACACCAGTACTAGTAGTTTTAACACAGTAATACCATGGTCAGTACACCAGTTACTAGTAGTTTTAACACAGTAATACCATGGTCAGTACACCAGTTACTAGTAGTTTAACACAGTAATACCATGGTCAGTACACCAGTTACTAGTAGTTTAACACAGTATTACCATGGTCAGTACCCCAGTTACTAGTAGTTTAACACAGTAATACCATGGTCAGTATACCAGTTACTAGTAGTTTTAACACAGTAATACCATGGTCAGTACACCAGTTACTAGTAGTTACTAGTAGTTTTAACACAGTAATACCATGGTCAGTACACCAGTTACTAGTAGTTTTAACACAGTAATACCATGGTCAGTACACCAGTTACTAGTAGTTTTAACACAGTAATACCATGGTCAGTACACCAGTTACTAGTAGTTTTAACACAGTAATACCATGGTCAGTACACCAGTTACTAGTAGTTTAACACAGTAATACCATGGTCAGTACACCAGTTACTAGTAGTTTAACACAGTAATACCATGGTCAGTACCCCAGTTACTAGTAGTTTTAACACAGTAATACCATGGTCACTACACCAGTTACTAGTAGTTTAACACAGTAATACCATGGTCAGTACCCCAGTTACTAGTAGTTTAACACAGTAATACCGTGGTCAGTACACCAGTTACTAGTAGTTTTAACACAGTAATACCATGGTCACTACACCAGTTACTAGTAGTTTTAACACAGTAATACCGTGGTCAGTACACCAGTTACTAGTAGTTTTAACACAGTAATACCATGGTCAGTACACCAGTTACTAGTAGTTTTAACACAGTAATACCATGGTCAGTACACCAGTTACTAGTAGTTTTAACACAGTAATACCATGGTCAGTACACCAGTTACTAGTAGTTTAACACAGTAATACCATGGTCAGTACACCAGTTACTAGTAGTTTTAACACAGTAATACCATGGTCAGTACACTAGTTACTAGTAGTTTTAACACAGTAATACCATGGTCAGTATACCAGTTACTAGTAGTTTTAACACAGTAATACCATGGTCAGTACACCAGTTACTAGTAGTTTTAACACAGTAATACCATGGTCAGTACACCAGTTACTAGTAGTTTTAACACAGTAATACCATGGTCAGTACACCAGTTACTAGTAGTTTTAACACAGTAATACCGTGGTCAGTACACCAGTTACTAGTAGTTTTAACACAGTAATACCGTGGTCAGTACACCAGTTACTAGTAGTTTTGGCTCTGTGGGCAGGTGCCAAATCGAGCTGGAAAGGAAAATTAGCATCTCCATGGCTGTGTTGAAACCATTGTTAAGTTGTCACTGTCAGTGGATCAAAACCAGCAGATAACACGGCCTAAATCATCACTGTTTTGTCAAGTCCAGAGTCTCAACACAACCGTTTATTATGATTTTACTGTGTTAAAACTACTAGTAACTGGTGTACTGACCATGGTATTACTGTGTTAAAACTACTAGTAACTGGTGTACTGACCATGGTATTACTGTGTTAAAACTACTAGTAACTGGTGTACTGACCATGGTATTACTGTGTTAAAACTACTAGTAACTGGTGTACTGACCATGGTATTACTGTGTTAAAACTACTAGTAACTGCTGTACTGACCATGGTATTACTGTGTTAAAACTACTAGTAACTGGTGTACTGACCATGGTATTACTGTGCTTAACTGACCAGCCAACTGGCCTGACCTGAACCCCACAGATAATCTAGGTTGTATTGTCAAGGGGAAGGTGTGAGACATTAGATTCAACAATACAAATTAATGTACGGCTGTTATCAAAGCAAACCTGGGCTTCCATAACACCTCAACAGTCATGTCCATGCCACGCCCCATTGATGAAATGATTTGTTCAAAGGTAGCCCAGACCAAGTATTAACTGCATACATTAATTTTCAGATGGTCGACATTTCTCTTTAAAAAAAATAGAGGGTCTCGTAAAATATTCTAATTCATTGAGATAGGGTTTTTTGATTTTCATGAGCTGTACGCCATAATCCTCAAGATTAAAACAAAAAAAGGTTTTAAATACTTCACTTTATGCACAATGAATTTAGAATATATGAAAGTTTACTTTTTTAATTATATTACGGAAGAAAATGAACTTTTACACAATATTCTAATTCATTGAGATGGAGCTGTACTGTATATATATATATATATATATATATATATATATATATATATATATAATTGAACCGTGTGTGTGTGTGTGTGTGTGTGTGTGTGTGTGTGTGTGTGTGTATATATATATATATATACATATATATATATATATATATATATATATATGTGTATATATATATATATATATATATATGTGTATATATATATATATATATATACACACACACACACACACACACACACACACACACACACACACACACACACACACACACACACGGTTCAATTATATATATATATATATATATATATATATATATATATATATATATATATATATATATACATATATATATATATATGTATATATATATATATATATATATATATATATATATATGTATATATATATATATATATATATATATATATATATGTGTATATATATACATATATATATATATATACATATACACATATATATATTTAGTTTTAGTCGCAGTCTTTAGAATGAAATTTCACATAGCTTTAGTTTTATTTCAGTCACCTGTTAAATGTTTTAGTGTCTATAGTTTTAGTCGACTAAATATCATACGACGTTAGTAGACTCAAATCGACGGTTAATTTTGTCGACCAAAACACTGTGGTTGCATGCTGAGAATAGCCGATCTACAAGCTCACAACATGTAGATCTGCTATTTTCAGAACGCAACCTAACATATAAATAAATGCTGTTCTCTCCACTATAGTCCCTCCCTGACATTATAGTCTAGTTTCTATTTGTTGACCAAACTGTCAAGTATATTTATTTTAGTCATTGTTTTGGTCATTTCATTTAGTTTTTATTTAGATTTCAGCAGTGAAAAAAAAAAAGGTAGTCGACGAACGAGTCTTATTTCCACTGCGGTCCAAACGGAAGAGTCTTTGGTCTTATTTCCACTGCGTCCAAACGGAAGAGTCTTTGGTCTTATTTCCACTGCGGTCCAAACGGAAGAGTCTTTGGTCTTATTTCCACTGCGTCCAAACAGAAGAGTCTTTGGTCTTATTTCCACTGCGTCCAAACAGAAGAGTCTTTGGTCTTATTTCCACTGCGTCCAAACAGAAGAGTCTTTGGTCTTATTTCCACTGCGTCCAAACGGAAGAGTCTTTGGTCTTATTTCCACTGCGGTCCAAACGGAAGAGTCTTTGGTCTTATTTCCACTGCGTCCAAACGGAAGAGTCTTTGGTCTTATTTCCACTGCGTCCAAACGGAAGAGTCTTTGGTCTTATTTCCACTGCGGTCCAAACGGAAGAGTCTTTGGTCTTATTTCCACTGCGGTCCAAACGGAAGAGTCTTTGGTCTTATTTCCACTGCGGTCCAAACGGAAGAGTCTTTGGTCTTATTTCCACTGCGGTCCAAACGGAAGAGTCTTTGGTCTTATTTCCACTGCGGTCCAAACGGAAGAGTCTTTGGTCTTATTTCCACTGCGGTCCAAACGGAAGAGTCTTTGGTCTTATTTCCACTGCGGTCCAAACGGAAGAGTCTTTGGTCTTATTTCCACTGCGGTCCAAACAGAAGAGTCTTTGGTCTTATTTCCACTGCGGTCCAAACGGAAGAGTCTTTGGTCTTATTTCCACTGCGGTCCAAACGGAAGAGTCTTTGGTCTTATTTCCACTGCGGTCCAAACGGAAGAGTCTTTGGTCTTATTTCCACTGCGGTCCAAACGGAAGAGTCTTTGGTCTTATTTCCCCACTGCAGTCCAAACGGAAGAGTCTTTGGTCTTATTTCCACTGCGTCCAAACAGAAGAGTCTTTGGTCTTATTTCCACTGCGTCCAAACAGAAGAGTCTTTGGTCTTATTTCCACTGCGGTCCAAACGGAAGAGTCTTTGGTCTTATTTCCACTGAGTCCAAACGGAAGAGTCTTTGGTCTTATTTCCACTGCGTCCAAACAGAAGAGTCTTTGGTCTTATTTCCACTGCGTCCAAACAGAAGAGTCTTTGGTCTTATTTCCACTGCGTCCAAACAGAAGAGTCTTTGGTCTTATTTCCACTGCGTCCAAACGGAAGAGTCTTTGGTCTTATTTCCACTGCGTCCAAACGGAAGAGTCTTTGGTCTTATTTCCACTGCGGTCCAAACGGAAGAGTCTTTGGTCTTATTTCCACTGCGGTCCAAACAGAAGAGTCTTTGGTCTTATTTCCACTGCGGTCCAAACGGAAGAATATTTGTGTTATCGTTGGATAAGATTTTGTCCACAATTCCGTGTTGTATTGATGTTTAAAAACCCATTCTGGTGTTTTAAGCATTATGTTATAATTTAGCTGTTGAAAGAAATAGCAGATCTACAAGCTCGTAGATCTGCTATTTTTGAAAAATCTTGAAAATGTGGTGCAAATCTTTGAATATATATTCTTTCAGAGCGAACGTACAAATCTTTGCTTCTTGGGGAGGTTCCTGGAACAACATATTTTCAGATGGGGCTCGGCGGCCAAATACAGATATTTTTGGGGGTCCTTGACATGAAATAATTTGAGAACCACTGACAGAAACATGAGGTTTTACAGAAAACCGTCATGATTTAGAAGACAGGTCTAAACGGGTTAGGAGAGATAACAGGCAAACGTTGATCAAATTAACAATTCTCTAATTGTGTTCTTAAATTACGAAATGCAGATGTTTAACATGTGGACCCGTGCGGGTTTCATGTTATACTCTCAAGGGTCCATTTGGTTACATACTCTCATGAATTAAAAAAGTGTGTGTGTGTGCGTGTGCGTGCGTGCGTGCGTGTGTGTGTGTGTGCGTGCGTGTGTGTGAGTGTGCGTGTGTGTGCGTGTGTGCGCATCAATAACTGATGCACAAGCTCAACACTTTGTAAACTTGACAGTTGGTTGGCTCTGTACTGCCCGTGTGAGCTTGTCATGCTAGCCATGTCTGGCATGGGAGAAGCATGCTGGAGGGAGAAGTGGTTGAGGAACTCTTGTTTACACAACTGCTGGCTATTCACCGGCAGTTTGCCCTTATCAGCTCCCCCGTTGTGTGTGAGGCCTATTTGAGGAGGTTTTTCCGGCTTGCTTCATTATGGCAGTCCTTTGTCTGACTACTCCAAGTCTATACATTCAATCCATACATTACTGCTACATTACAATAATTAGACATTCAATGGATAATGACACTGAGGAGTTTTAGTAGACAAATATTGGTACATACAATGGTTACAAGCACTGACATTCTCTTAGAGGGAGACGGAGGTGTCACATTTCACACCTTCCTGTTAACTTGCTTTGCCAGCAGTAATGGTGACCTCTTGTCGGGTCAACTCTAGTATAGTACCTATTTAATATTGAACAATATCAATATCATGGATATTTCCACACCCCCCGCAAGAACCTATTCATAAACTTATTGAAGGGGTTCTTCAAACACTCATTTCGTTTATAAAGGGTTTGGTTTTCGACACATTGATTATCTGCCGAGGGGGGGGGGGGGGGGTTTGATAAACACAAAGCCATTTTCACCTGGTTGAAAGCCAGGAGGAAAATGGGAACTATGAAATTCTAGCTTCCATAATCACCCCTGAATCAAATGACATTTCAGCTTGCTTGGAATCAGAGGCTGGAATAGACATTGACTTTGGAGTAGTTATACTATGATTAGCTTAACATGCCTTTGAACTGACTGGTTAAGGAATTATAATATTGTTCTTTGTTTTATCTTTTCAGAATTAGTTACTCATTCTAAGGTTCCTGTTTGTTTCCTTACTTGTAATTCTGTTTAATTTGATTCCACTTTGTTCAAACAAATACCTTGATATCTTCGTGGATCACTACTTAATTTGTTACATTTTAGAAGCAGGTTGGTTCCTGCCATTTATTACCCCTCATAAACTTGCTTGGTCCTGAGCAGATTGGAGATAAGATTTCACAAGGGTTCTGGTTTACTTTACTGTCTTTTTCGTAAAGCCCTTGGATTTTGTGTGTTTAGTAACTAATGTGTAATTTAGCATGGCACTTCAACTGGCCTGCGAACACAAAGTCATCACATTTCAAAAGTGTTACTACACACTATTTTGTCCCTGTCATTGACATGGGCTGTCAGTTTGTGTGTGGCAACTAAGTAAGTGTCACGATTCACACCTTCCACCCAGGCTTTTCCTTGCTGGAAAGGAAGAATTAACATTATTTTATACCACACATTAATTTACCATTTTACCCTAGTTATGAGTTACTTTATACTTTCTGGTTTGTACTCGTTAACCGGGGAATGTTTATGTATTCTGTAATGTTAACTTGTATCACACAATAATAATCACACAATACACTTTTTGTTAAAAACACACATGAAGTTGTCACTGTCCTTCTCTGCCTTGGTGACAGCCTGGAGGTCCCCCTCCCTGTGTGGGGGGGGGAAGCATGTGTGTGTGTGTGTGTGTGTGTGTGTGTGTGTGTGTGTGTGTGTGTGGTGCATTCGGACTTCCTGCCTTGCGTTTGGAGGGGGGGGTTTGCTCTGTGTGTGCGCGCTCCCCCAATCCTTGTGGTGGCCAACTCCCCCAATTGTCAACATTCTTCCTGGCGGCCATCTTTTTTGGGCCTGCTGGTGTTGGGGGGGGGGGGGGGGGGGGGATTGGTGCACGCGCATCCGCCATTCATTCATGACGTAATTTGCATTGACTGCATCTTTTCATTTTAACTTTCCCTCTGCCCTGATCGGTGCCATCGGCAGGTTTTATTGTGACCTTACCGATGGCTGGGCTTGGGATGGAGAGCGCCTTGTACAGCTTTCCCCAGCTTCCATGCGGTGTGGCTGTGGGTGGGGCTTGCTGTGGCGTGCACCACTGTTTCATGGCGGTCGACATCCTGTTGTCTCCCGCGACGGACGCCATCTCTGCGAGGCCTTGCGCCGTGTTTGGTCGCTGCCTGGCAGTTTCTGTAGCGTGCGCTGTGCTGGCCCCGGCAGCTCGCTGGGTGGTTTCTTCCTTTGGACTCACCCTGGCCTCCGGTGCTGGTTCTGCTGACTTGGCGTCAGGTGCCGGCTCCGCTGGGCCTCGTGGCACCGTGTTGGGACGCGCTTGGTCGATGCGCACTGTGCTGGCTGACGGCGTCTCATTTCCCACGTCGGACACTGGGCCTGTCGCTTGCACGGCTGTTGAGGGCGCCCGGCCGATGTCCACTGTGTGGCCACCGCAGGCTTCATGCTCCTCCGGTGCTGCTGACCTGGCGTAGTCTTCTGGTAGGACACAGCAGGTTCCCTGCCGTTCTGGTGCCCCGTTGGGAGCCTGGTTGACCTCCGCTGACGTAGTGGCGGGCCCCCCTGGGGCTCGCTGGGTGACGTCATCTGTTGGGGTGAGAGGGCGGTCAGGCGTCTGTCGCCTTCCGTCCGTTTCCTCCCCCGCTGGTCCGGAGGTGACGTCTCCGGTGTCGTCTTCCTTGACCCCGCTGACCTCCTGGATCCTTTGTGTTAGTAGGTCTACTTTTATTAGCCCTATCTGGCCTATTTCTGGTGCGGCTTGCAGGTTAAGCCTGTCTCTCGCTAGAACAAGCTTTTTATAGTCAGAGAGCATTTGAATTGACCTTTTCGGACTTATTAAGGATTTGGTGTCCTGTAATATTAAATTCAAATCATTGAGAGCTTTATCTAATGCATTTGATGCCATTGGTTCCCTTTTCTCTGAACTAATCAATTTGTTTATTGTGTCAGACAAGTTTGACCACTGTGGTTCCACTTGTAACCACACTGAATCCAGTAACAATTTCCTCATGTTATAGTATTTAGTCGTGCAGTCATGGAGCTCACTATTTACTTGCAAAGCATTTTGTGATAAATTAGTTTCTCTCAATTCCTCGGAATAGTCGGTATAACTATCCGCTAATTTCCCGTAAGCTTTTTTGAGTCTACCAAATGTGTCCGCTTTTGCGGTGATGGGAGATTTTTGTGACAGACTTATTTCACACTCAGCCGCTAAATTATTGAATATTGATTGCGCCTCTTTGCTTCTAACTTTTAACTCGTTGAATAAAGCCATCTTTACTTCACCTATCAAACTTATGAATCTTTGGGATTTTAGTAAGCGCTCTCACGGTTTTATAGTTTTATAGCTTTGACACAGGGGATTTTAGCCAGTTTAGCGTTTACAGTATTTTTCCTTCTGTTACGGTTCTGGTCTAATTTAAGCTAGGTATTTATAGTTAAAAGTGGTTTCACATTTCATTGCTATTTTAGAACCTGCCTCCCTTATTACTCAATTTTAGCCTGGTGGTTAGTGCTGTCCTAGCTCCATTTATTTACAAGCCTATTGCATGTGCCTCCTGTGGGGTCACAATTAGCATTTGGGCTTGTCTTTACGACTTCCCCCCACCCCTTGCTGATAAGCAGAAGTGGTGGAGCCCTGTTGTTTACCAAACTCTACCCTTCCCCCGCACTTATGGCTAGGATGGAGAGTCTTCTAGAGAGTAGAGGCAACAGTTTTGTTTTGAGTCTTGTTGCTCTGCCTGTTTACTCTGCCCTTCCCCCGCTCATGTGGCTAGGTAGAAGTGTTTCAGAGTAGAGGCAAGTTGCCATTTTGCCCTGTTGTCGCCTATCTCATCACTGCCCCTCCCCCGCCTATGGCTGGGTGGTAGTCACAGTGTGGAAGGCAAGACAAAAGGCTAATGGTTTTAGCGAATTAGCTTTACGCTGGCGGCCATTTTACCCTTGGTGAAAAGCAAGGATAACATGGGACTATTTAACCGTTTTCTAGTTACAATGATCACCCCTAAATCAATGACATCAGCTTGCTTGGAATCAGAGGCCGTACGTCCTTGATTCTGGAGTAATCATTAAAACCCAGAGCTCGGATCAAATTGTCCGCCTGTAATTAGGTTAGCAACCTTTTAGCTTTACAGTAACGCTTTATATCCTATGGTTTGCTGGCTTCTTCAGAGCTCTGTGCTAAACTGGATTTTTAGCTATGTAGGCCTACTGTTTTATGCTGGAGTTACTTTGATTGTACATTTTACAAGGCCTGTGGTTAGTACATCAGGCTATTTACCATCTATGCTTGAGACTTTTGAGTCTAGCCGTGGCTTCATTAACCGTGCTTTGAACTATTTAGTTTTACAAGGCTACTGGTTTAAAATTGTTAGTAAAGTTACCGCGATTAAGTTGATAATTGCACACTAACCTTGCTCATTTGGAGCGTTTGTTTTAGTAAAGTTACCGCAATTAAGTTGATAATTGCACACTATGGTTTTTTACTCATTTGGAGTTTTTGTTTTAGTAAAGTTTACCGCGATTACGATAGTAATCGCACGCTATGGTTTTTTACTGTTCAGATTTATAGCTATCCACGATTTAACTTGCTAAGTTGATAGCATCATGGTCCATAGCTACGCCTACTGAAAGGCCACAACTGCACAAAAGAGTATGTCTTTACTCAAACTGTCTAACTAATATAACCCAAGTGTCTTTTATACTTTTATTGTCGTTTAACAAACATACATTTAAACACATGAACTATTTATCTAGGATTGGTTTAAGGGTTAGTTTTAACCCAGTTTAGGTTAGACGTTAGTTAGGTTCGTTTAGTTTCGTTTAGTTTCGTTTAGTTTCGTTTAGGTAAAAAACCTGTTACAGATGAAGACAGAGATACACATAGCATTCGTCAATTACAGGCAGGTTACAACACATGGATAACACATTATTCATTGATTATTAATAGTTTGCATTATGTATCAATAATTACCATTGGTCTAATGTGAGTTGTTGTTCATCATGTCCATGTGGTTACATGAGGTGTGGATTCTTTCCTTGGTTGCTGAATCTAACCTATTGAAACTGGCGCAAGGCCATTTAAACCCTCTGTTTCCTTAGACCTGCCCTGTGGGCAGGTTCACATCAGCTAACATTCAATTGGCTGCTGGGCACTGTGGCAACAGTCCTTAACCTTACTATTGGTTGAGAGATCAGGAAGTACATTTCCCACTGACATGTGCTAGCCATGTCTGGCATGGGAGAAGCATGCTGGAGGGAGAAGTGGTTGAGGAACTCTTGTTTACACAACTGCTGGCTATTCACCGGCAGTTTGCCCTTATCAGCTCCCCCGTTGTGTGTGAGGCCTATTTGAGGAGGTTTTTCCGGCTTGCTTCATTATGGCAGTCCTTTGTCTGACTACTCCAAGTCTATACATTCAATCCATACATTACTGCTACATTACAATAATTAGACATTCAATGGATAATTACACTGAGGAGTTTTAGTAGACAAATATTGGTACATACAATGGTTACAAGCACTGACATTCTCTTAGAGGGAGACGGAGGTGTCACATTTCACACCTTCCTGTTAACTTGCTTTGCCAGCAGTAATGGTGACCTCTTGTCGGGTCAACTCTAGTATAGTACCTATTTAATATTGAACAATATCAATATCATGGATATTTCCACAGCTATTGAACACCCTTTATGTCTGTGTGTTGAACACCCTTTATGTCTGTGTGTTGAACACCCTTTATGTCTGTGTGTTGTTTGGAACATATTGAACACCCTTTATGTCTGTGTGTTGTTTGGAACATATTGAACCAATGGAAAGTAGTACAAAATCCACCACCTCTCCCCCTCTCAAACTGTCTGCTATAAAGCAGCTAACTCTGCCTGCTAAGGCAGCTAACTCCACCACCTCTCTCCCTCTCAAACTGCCTGCTATAAAGCAGCTAACTCCACCACCTCTCCCCCTCTCAAACTGCCTGCTATAAAGCAGCTAACTCCACCACCTCTCCCCCTCTCAAACTGCCTGCTATAAAGCAGCTAACTCCACCACCTCTCCCCCTCTCAAACTGCCTGCTATAAAGCAGCTAACTCCACCACCTCTCCCCCTCTCAAACTGCCTGCTATAAAGCAGCTAACTCCACCACCTATCCCCCTCTCAAACTGTCTGCTATAAAGCAGCTAACTCCACCACCTCTCCCCCTATCAAACTCTCTGCTATAAAGCAACTAACTCCACCACCTCTCCCCCTCTCAAACTGCCTGCTAAAACAGCTAACTCCACCACCTCTCCCCCTCTCAAACTGCCTGCTAAAACAGCTAACTCCACCACCTCTCCCCCTCTCAAACTGCCTGCTATAAAGCAGCTAACTCCACCACCCCTCCCCCTCTCAAACTGCCTGCTATAAAGCAGCTAACTCCACCACCTCTCCCCCTCTCAAACTGCCTGCTATAAAGCAGCTAACTCCACCACCTCTCTCCCTCTCAAACTGCCTGCTATAAAGCAGCTAACTCCACCACCTCTCCCCCTCTCAAACTGTCTGCTATAAAACAGCTAACTCCACCACCTCTCCCCCTCTCAAACTGTCTGCTATAAAGCAGCTAACTCCACTACCTCTCCCCCTCTCAAACTTTCTGCTAAAACAGCTAACTCCACCACCTCTCCCCCTCCGAAACTGTCTGATATAAAGCAGCTAACTCCACCACCTCTCTCCCTCTCAAACTGTCAGCTATAAAACAGCTAACTCCACCACCTCTCCCCCTCTCAAACTGTCTGATATAAAGCAACTAACTCCACCACCCCTCCCCCTCTCAAACTGTCTGCTATAAAGCAGCTAACTCCACCACCTCTCCCCCTCTCAAACTGTCTGCTATAAAGCAGCTAACTCCACCACCTCTCTCCCTCTCAAACTGCCTGCTATAAAGCAGCTAACTCCACCACCTCTCTCCCTCTCAAACTGCCTGCTATAAAGCAGCTAACTCCACCACCTCTCTCCCTCTCAAACTGCCTGCTATAAAGCAGCTAACTCCACCACCTCTCTCCCTCTCAAACTGCCTGCTATAAAGCAGCTAACTCCACCACCTCTCTCCCTCTCAAACTGCCTGCTATAAAGCAGCTAACTCCACCACCTCTCTCCCTCTCAAACTGTCTGATATAAAGCAGCTAACTCCACCACCTCTCCCCCTCTCAAACTGTCTGATATAAAGCAGCTAACTCCACCACCTCTCTCCCTCTAAAACTGTCTGCTATAAAACAGCTAACTCCACCAATTCTCCCCCTCTCAAACTGCCTGCTAAAACAGCTAACTCCACCACCTCTCCCCCTCTCAAACTGTCTGATATAAAGCAACTAACTCCACCACCTCCCCCTCTGTCAAACTGCCTGCTATAAAGCAGCTAACTCCACCACCTCTCTCCCTCTCAAACTGTCTGCTATAAAACAGCTAACTCCACCACCTCTCCCCCTCTCAAACTGTCTGCTATAAAGCAGCTAACTCCACTACCTCTCCCCCTCTCAAACTGCCTGCTAAAACAGCTAACTCCACCACCTCTCCCCCTCTCAAACTGTCTTATATAAAGCAACTAACTCCACCACCTCTCTCCCTCTCAAACTGCCTGCTATAAAGCAGCTAACTCCACCACCTCTCTCCCTCTCAAACTGTCTGCTATAAAACAGCTAACTCCACCACCTCTCCCCCTCTCAAACTGTCTGCTATAAAGCAGCTAACTCCACTACCTCTCCCCCTCTCAAACTGCCTGCTAAAACAGCTAACTCCACCACCTCTCCCTCTCAAACTGCCTGCTATAAAGCAGCTAACTCCACCACCTCTCTCCCTCTCAAACTGTCTGCTATAAAACAGCTAACTCCACCACCTCTCCCCCTCTCAAACTGTCTGCTATAAAGCAGCTAACTCCACTACCTCTCCCCCTCTCAAACTGCCTGCTAAAACAGCTAACTCCACCACCTCTCCCCCTCTCAAACTGTCTGATATAAAGCAACTAACTCCACCACCTCTCCCCCTCTCAAACTGTCTGCTATAAAGCAGCTAACTCCACCACCTCTCCCCCTCTCAAACTGTCTGCTATAAAACAGCTAACTCCACCACCTCTCCCCCTCTCAAACTGTCTGCTATAAAGCAGCTAACTCCACTACCTCTCCCCCTCTCAAACTGCCTGCTAAAACAGCTAACTCCACCACCTCTCCCTCTCAAACTGCCTGCTATAAAGCAGCTAACTCCACCACCTCTCTCCCTCTCAAACTGTCTGCTATAAAACAGCTAACTCCACCACCTCTCCCCCTCTCAAACTGTCTGCTATAAAGCAGCTAACTCCACTACCTCTCCCCCTCTCAAACTGCCTGCTAAAACAGCTAACTCCACCACCTCTCCCCCTCTCAAACTGTCTGATATAAAGCAACTAACTCCACCACCTCTCCCCCTCTCAAACTGTCTGCTATAAAGCAGCTAACTCCACCACCTCTCCCCCTCTCAAACTGTCTGCTATAAAACAGCTAACTCCACCACCTCTCCCCCTCTCAAACTGTCTGCTATAAAGCAGCTAACTCCACCACCTCTCTCCCTCTCAAACTGCCTGCTATAAAGCAGCTAACTCCACCACCTCTCCCCCTCTCAAACTGTCTGATATAAAGCAACTAACTCCACCACCTCTCCCCCTCTCAAACTGTCTGCTATAAAGCAGCTAACTCCACTACCTCTCCCCCTCTCAAACTGCCTGCTAAAACAGCTAACTCCACCACCTCTCCCCCTCTTGATCCAAGAGAAGACGCACCTAACCAACCTCGCCTCACCAGACTCTCCAAGACGGACCAAGTACCCAGTGGTCTAGGTTTATCACTCAACGGCCCTGCGTACCACCTGTTGTGAATTAGCACATAATGCAGGAGGCAGCAGGACGCTGCTTCACTGAAAACCAGTGCTTCCAAACTCTGATGGAAACATGGCCGCGGTCTGCAGATGGTCAATGGCTCCAGTAGGCTCTACTGCTGCTGTGAGGTGTTCTGCACACAAGAAGAATGCCTCGATCCTCCAGAACAGATTCATTCGTCCAAAGCAAACGTTTTAGTTTCTCTAGTGTGCAGTAAAGATGTTCGTCTGACTATTTTAAATCTACTTTTGTGTTTGTGTCTAAAACTCTCACACACTATTTAACAACAGGCTTAGGCTATATCAGAGCTCTGTGTGTTCTGATGCGCACGGACACGTGTGTGTGTGCGCACGGACGCGTGTGCGACACATGCACGTGGACGCACGCACGGACACGTGGACGCACGCACATGCACGCACGGACACACGCACGCACGTAAGAAGGATTAAAATGTTACTGGTGTCATGGTGCTAACGAGGATCTGGGCAGATTAAATGCTAATTTAAAGAGCTGTTTAAATTTAAAAAGGGGATTTGGTACATGTTGGTACATGTTGGTACATGTTGGTACATGTTGGTACATGTTGGTACATGTTGCCCCTCGTATACTCAAACGGCCTTAAAAGACGCACAAAAACAACTAAACACAATAAAAACAGTCTGGTCCCAATTAACTCATTAACTCATTAACTCATTAACTCATTAACTCATTAACTCATTAACTGCTTATCCAATTTATCCTCTGGACGTAAAAACACTTCCTCGTGCACCTCGGTTTCCCTCTGAGTCACCAGCATTCTGATTGGCTGGCTGACAACCACCCAGCATTTTGATTGGCTGGTTGCCAACCACCAGTGTTCTGATTGGCCAACGACTAGCGTTGGGGAAAAGTTACTCAGAAAGGATAGATGCCCCTCCCCCACAGCTCCTTCTCAATATTCTGCAAAAGTTCATTTTCTTCCGTTATAAAATTCTAAAAGTGGAACTTTCATGTATTCTCAATTCATTGCACGTTGCGATTATAACATACAGCTCATGAAAATAGAAGAACATCCTAAACTCAAAATATTAGAATATTTTGCGAGACCACTATTTGTGGACCACTATAGTGGCCAATGGGGCGTGGCATGGAGGTGATCAGCCAATGGGGCGTGGCATGGAGGTGATCAGCCAATGGGGCGTAGCATGGAGGAGATCAGCCAATGGGGTGTGGCATGGAGGTGATCAGCCAATGGGGTGTGGCATGGAGGTGATCAGTCAATGGGGCGTGGCATGGAGGTGATCAGCCAATGGGGCGTAGCATGGAGGAGATCAGCCAATGGGGCGTGGCATGGAGGTGATCAGCCAATGGGGCGTGCCATGGAGGTGATCAGCCAATGGGGCGTGGCATGGAGGTGATCAGCCAATGGGGCGTGGCATGGAGGTGATCAGCCAATGGGGCGTGGCATGGAGGTGATCAGCCAATGGGGCGTGGCATGGAGGTGATCAGCCAATGGGGCGTGGCATGGAGGTGATCAGCCAATGGGGCGTGGCATGGAGGTGATCAGCCAATGACTGTTGAGGTGTTATGGAAGCCCAGGTTTGCTTTGATAACAGCTGTAAATTAATTTGTATTGTTCAGTCTCATGTCTCACACCTTCCTCTTGACAACCTAGATTCTCTGTGGGGTTCAGGTCAGGCCAGTTGGCTGGTCAGTTAACCACAGTAATACCATGGTCAGTACAGCAGTTACTAGTAGTTTTAACACAGTAATACCATGGTCAGTACACCAGTTACTAGTAGTTTTAAAACAGTAATACCATGGTCAGTACACCAGTTACTAGTAGTTGTATCACAGTAATACCATGGTCAGTACACCAGTTACTAGTAGTTTTAACACAGTAATACCATGGTCAGTGCACCAGTTACTAGTAGTTTTAACACAGTAATACCATGGTCAGTACACCAGTTACTAGTAGTTTATCACAGTAATACCATGGTCAGTACACCAGTTACTAGTAGTTTTAACACAGTAATACCATGGTCAGTGCACCAGTTACTAGTTGTTTTAACACAGTAATACCATGGTCAGTACACCAGTTACTAGTAGTTTTAACACAGTAATACCATGGTCACTACACCAGTTACTAGTAGTTTTAACACAGTAATACCATGGTCAGTACACCAGTTACTAGTAGTTTTAACACAGTAATACCATGGTCAGTACACCAGTTACTAGTAGTTTTAACACAGTAATACCATGGTCAGTACACCAGTTACTAGTAGTTTTAACACAGTAATACCATGGTCAGTACACCAGTTACTAGTAGTTTTAACACAGTAATACCATGGTCAGTGCACCAGTTACTAGTTGTTTTAACACAGTAATACCATGGTCAGTACACCAGTTACTAGTAGTTTTAACACAGCTATACCATGGTCAGTACACCAGTTGCTAGTAGTTTTAACACAGTAATGCCATGGTCAGTACCCCAGTTACTAGTAGTTTTAACACAGTTATACCATGGTCAGTACCCCAGTTACTAGTAGTTTTAACACAGTAATACCATGGTCAGTACACCAGTTACTAGTACTTTTAACACAGTTATACCATGGTCAGTACCCCAGTTACTAGTAGTTTTAACACAGTTATACCATGGTCAGTGCAACAGTTACTGGTACTTTTAACACAGTTATACCATGGTCAGTACACCAGTTACTAGTAGTTTTAACACAGTAATACCATGGTCAGTACACCAGTTGCTAGTAGTTTTAACACAGTAATGCCATGGTCAGTACCCCAGTTACTAGTAGTTTTAACACAGTTATACCATGGTCAGTACACCAGTTACTAGTAGTTTTAACACAGTAATACCATGGTCAGTGCAACAGTTACTAGTAGTTTTAACACAGTAATACCATGGTCAGTGCACCAGTTACTAGTAGTTTTAACACAGTAATACCATGGTCAGTACACCAGTTACTAGTAGTTTTAACACAGTAATACCATGGTCAGTACACCAGTTACTAGTAGTTTTAACACAGTAATACCATGGTCAGTACACCAGTTACTAGTAGTTTTAACACAGTAATACCATGGTCAGTGCAACAGTTCCTAGAAGTTTTAACACAGTAATACCATGGTCAGTACACCAGTTACTAGTAGTTTTAACACAGTAATACCATGGTCAGTGCACCAGTTACTAGTAGTTTTAACACAGTAATACCATGGTCAGTACACCAGTTACTAGTAGTTTTAACACAGTAATACCATGGTCAGTACACCAGTTACTAGTAGTTTTAACACAGTAATACCATGGTCAGTGCAACAGTTACTGGTACTTTTAACACAGTAATACCATGGTCAGTACACCAGTTACTAGTAGTTTTAACACAGTTATACCATGGTCAGTGCAACAGTTACTGGTACTTTTAACACAGTAATACCATGGTCAGTACACCAGTTACTAGTAGTTTTAACACAGTAATACCATGGTCAGTACACCAGTTACTAGTAGTTTTAACACAGTTATACCATGGTCAGTACACCAGTTACTAGTAGTTTTAACACAGTAATACCATGGTCAGTGCACCAGTTACTAGTAGTTTTAACACAGTAATACCATGGTCAGTACACCAGTTACTAGTAGTTTATCACAGTAATACCATGGTCAGTACACCAGTTACTAGTAGTTTTAACACAGTAATACCATGGTCAGTGCACCAGTTACTAGTTGTTTTAACACAGTAATACCATGGTCAGTACACCAGTTACTAGTAGTTTTAACACAGTAATACCATGGTCACTACACCAGTTACTAGTAGTTTTAACACAGTAATACCATGGTCAGTACACCAGTTACTAGTAGTTTTAACACAGTAATACCATGGTCAGTACACCAGTTACTAGTAGTTTTAACACAGTAATACCATGGTCAGTACACCAGTTACTAGTAGTTTTAACACAGTAATACCATGGTCAGTACACCAGTTACTAGTAGTTTATCACAGTAATACCATGGTCAGTACACCAGTTACTAGTAGTTTTAACACAGTAATACCATGGTCAGTGCAACAGTTACTGGTACTTTTAACACAGTAATACCATGGTCAGTACACCAGTTACTAGTAGTTTTAACACAGTAATACCATGGTCAGTACACCAGTTACTAGTAGTTTTAACACAGTTATACCATGGTCAGTACACCAGTTACTAGTAGTTTTAACACAGTAATACCATGGTCAGTACACCAGTTACTAGTAGTTTTAACACAGTTATACCATGGTCAGTACACCAGTTACTAGTAGTTTTAACACAGTAATACCATGGTCAGTGCACCAGTTACTAGTAGTTTTAACACAGTAATACCATGGTCAGTACACCAGTTACTAGTAGTTTATCACAGTAATACCATGGTCAGTACACCAGTTACTAGTAGTTTTAACACAGTAATACCATGGTCAGTGCACCAGTTACTAGTTGTTTTAACACAGTAATACCATGGTCAGTACACCAGTTACTAGTAGTTTTAACACAGTAATACCATGGTCACTACACCAGTTACTAGTAGTTTTTTACACAGTAATACCATGGTCAGTACACCAGTTACTAGTAGTTTTAACACAGTAATACCATGGTCAGTACACCAGTTACTAGTAGTTTTAACACAGTAATACCATGGTCAGTACACCAGTTACTAGTAGTTTTAACACAGTAATACCATGGTCAGTACACCAGTTACTAGTAGTTTATCACAGTAATACCATGGTCAGTACACCAGTTACTAGTAGTTTTAACACAGTAATACCATGGTCAGTGCAACAGTTACTGGTACTTTTAACACAGTAATACCATGGTCAGTACACCAGTTACTAGTAGTTTTAACACAGTAATACCATGGTCAGTACACCAGTTACTAGTAGTTTTAACACAGTTATACCATGGTCAGTACACCAGTTACTAGTAGTTTTAACACAGTAATACCATGGTCAGTGCACCAGTTACTAGTAGTTTTAACACAGTAATACCATGGTCAGTACACCAGTTACTAGTAGTTTATCACAGTAATACCATGGTCAGTACACCAGTTACTAGTAGTTTTAACACAGTAATACCATGGTCAGTGCACCAGTTACTAGTTGTTTTAACACAGTAATACCATGGTCAGTACACCAGTTACTAGTAGTTTTAACACAGTAATACCATGGTCACTACACCAGTTACTAGTAGTTTTAACACAGTAATACCATGGTCAGTACACCAGTTACTAGTAGTTTTAACACAGTAATACCATGGTCAGTACACCAGTTACTAGTAGTTTTAACACAGTAATACCATGGTCAGTACACCAGTTACTAGTAGTTTTAACACAGTAATACCATGGTCAGTACACCAGTTACTAGTAGTTTATCACAGTAATACCATGGTCAGTACACCAGTTACTAGTAGTTTTAACACAGTAATACCATGGTCAGTGCACCAGTTACTAGTTGTTTTAACACAGTAATACCATGGTCAGTACACCAGTTACTAGTAGTTTTAACACAGTAATACCATGGTCAGTACACCAGTTACTAGTAGTTCTAACACAGTAATACCATGGTCAGTACACCAGTTACTAGTAGTTTTAACACAGTAATACCATGGTCAGTACACCAGTTACTAGTACTTTTAACACAGTTATACCATGGTCAGTACCCCAGTTACTAGTAGTTTTAACACAGTTATACCATGGTCAGTGCAACAGTTACTGGTACTTTTAACACAGTTATACCATGGTCAGTACACCAGTTGCTAGTAGTTTTAACACAGTTATACCATGGTCAGTACACCAGTTGCTAGTAGTTTTAACACAGTAATGCCATGGTCAGTACCCCAGTTACTAGTAGTTTTAACACAGTTATACCATGGTCAGTACCCCAGTTACTAGTAGTTTTAACACAGTAATACCATGGTCAGTACACCAGTTACTAGTACTTTTAACACAGTTATACCATGGTCAGTACCCCAGTTACTAGTAGTTTTAACACAGTTATACCATGGTCAGTGCAACAGTTACTGGTACTTTTAACACAGTTATACCATGGTCAGTACACCAGTTACTAGTAGTTTTAACACAGTAATACCATGGTCAGTACACCAGTTGCTAGTAGTTTTAACACAGTAATGCCATGGTCAGTACCCCAGTTACTAGTAGTTTTAACACAGTTATACCATGGTCAGTGCAACAGTTACTAGAAGTTTTAACACAGTAATACCATGGTCAGTACACCAGTTACTAGTAGTTTTAACACAGTAATACCATGGTCAGTGCAACAGTTACTAGTAGTTTTAACACAGTAATACCATGGTCAGTGCACCAGTTACTAGTAGTTTTAACACAGTAATACCATGGTCAGTACACCAGTTACTAGTAGTTTTAACACAGTAATACCATGGTCAGTACACCAGTTACTAGTAGTTTTAACACAGTAATACCATGGTCAGTACACCAGTTACTAGTAGTTTTAACACAGTAATACCATGGTCAGTGCAACAGTTACTAGAAGTTTTAACACAGTAATACCATGGTCAGTACACCAGTTACTAGTAGTTTTAACACAGTAATACCATGGTCAGTGCACCAGTTACTAGTAGTTTTAACACAGTAATACCATGGTCAGTACACCAGTTACTAGTAGTTTTAACACAGTAATACCATGGTCAGTGCAACAGTTACTGGTACTTTTAACACAGTAATACCATGGTCAGTACACCAGTTACTAGTAATTTTAACACAGTTATACCATGGTCAGTGCAACAGTTACTGGTACTTTTAACACAGTAATACCATGGTCAGTACACCAGTTACTAGTAGTTTTAACACAGTAATACCATGGTCAGTACACCAGTTACTAGTAGTTTTAACACAGTTATACCATGGTCAGTACACCAGTTACTAGTAGTTTTAACACAGTAATACCATGGTCAGTACACCAGTTACTAGTAGTTCTAACACAGTAATACCATGGTCAGTACCCCAGTTACTAGTAGTTTTAACACAGTTATACCATGGTCAGTACACCAGTTACTAGTAGTTTTAACACAGTAATACCATGGTCAGTACACCAGTTACTAGTAGTTTTAACACAGTAATACCATGGTCAGTACACCAGTTACTAGTACTTTTAACACAGTTATACCATGGTCAGTACCCCAGTTACTAGTAGTTTTAACACAGTTATACCATGGTCAGTGCAACAGTTACTGGTACTTTTAACACAGTTATACCATGGTCAGTACACCAGTTGCTAGTAGTTTTAACACAGTTATACCATGGTCAGTACACCAGTTGCTAGTAGTTTTAACACAGTAATGCCATGGTCAGTACCCCAGTTACTAGTAGTTTTAACACAGTTATACCATGGTCAGTACCCCAGTTACTAGTAGTTTTAACACAGTAATACCATGGTCAGTACACCAGTTACTAGTACTTTTAACACAGTTATACCATGGTCAGTACCCCAGTTACTAGTAGTTTTAACACAGTTATACCATGGTCAGTGCAACAGTTACTGGTACTTTTAACACAGTTATACCATGGTCAGTACACCAGTTACTAGTAGTTTTAACACAGTAATACCATGGTCAGTACACCAGTTGCTAGTAGTTTTAACACAGTAATGCCATGGTCAGTACCCCAGTTACTAGTAGTTTTAACACAGTTATACCATGGTCAGTGCAACAGTTACTAGAAGTTTTAACACAGTAATACCATGGTCAGTACACCAGTTACTAGTAGTTTTAACACAGTAATACCATGGTCAGTGCAACAGTTACTAGTAGTTTTAACACAGTAATACCATGGTCAGTGCACCAGTTACTAGTAGTTTTAACACAGTAATACCATGGTCAGTACACCAGTTACTAGTAGTTTTAACACAGTAATACCATGGTCAGTACACCAGTTACTAGTAGTTTTAACACAGTAATACCATGGTCAGTACACCAGTTACTAGTAGTTTTAACACAGTAATACCATGGTCAGTGCAACAGTTACTAGAAGTTTTAACACAGTAATACCATGGTCAGTACACCAGTTACTAGTAGTTTTAACACAGTAATACCATGGTCAGTGCACCAGTTACTAGTAGTTTTAACACAGTAATACCATGGTCAGTACACCAGTTACTAGTAGTTTTAACACAGTAATACCATGGTCAGTGCAACAGTTACTGGTACTTTTAACACAGTAATACCATGGTCAGTACACCAGTTACTAGTAGTTTTAACACAGTTATACCATGGTCAGTGCAACAGTTACTGGTACTTTTAACACAGTAATACCATGGTCAGTACACCAGTTGCTAGTAGTTTTAACACAGTAATACCATGGTCAGTACACCAGTTACTAGTAGTTTTAACACAGTTATACCATGGTCAGTACACCAGTTACTAGTAGTTTTAACACAGTAATACCATGGTCAGTACACCAGTTACTAGTAGTTCTAACACAGTAATACCATGGTCAGTACCCCAGTTACTAGTAGTTTTAACACAGTTATACCATGGTCAGTACACCAGTTACTAGTAGTTTTAACACAGTAATACCATGGTCAGTACACCAGTTACTAGTAGTTTTAACACAGTAATACCATGGTCAGTACACCAGTTACTAGTAGTTTTAACACAGTAATACCATGGTCAGTACACCAGTTACTGGTAGTTTTAACACAGTAATACCATGGTCAGTACACCAGTTACTAGTAGTTTTAACACAGTAATACCATGGTCAGTGCAACAGTTACTGGTACTTTTAACACAGTTATACCATGGTCAGTACACCAGTTACTAGTAGTTTTAACACAGTTATACCATGGTCAGTGCAACAGTTACTAGTAGTTTTAACACAGTAATACCGTGGTCAGTACACCAGTTACTAGTAGTTTTAACACAGTAATACCATGGTCAGTACACCAGTTACTAGTAGTTTTAACACAGTAATACCATGGTCAGTACACCAGTTACTAGTAGTTTTAACACAGTAATACCATGGTCAGTACACCAGTTGCTAGTAGTTTTAACACAGTAATACCATGGTCAGTACACCAGTTGCTAGTAGTTTTAACACAGTAATACCATGGTCAATACACCAGTTGCTAGTAGTTTTAACACAGTTATACCATGGTCAGTACACCAGTTACTAGTAGTTTTAACACAGTAATACCATGGTCAGTACACCAGTTACTAGTAGTTTTAACACAGTTATACCATGGTCAGTGCAACAGTTACTGGTACTTTTAACACAGTTATACCATGGTCAGTACACCAGTTACTAGTAGTTTTAACACAGTAATACCATGGTCAGTACCCCAGTTACTAGTAGTTTTAACACAGTAATACCATGGTCAGTACCCCAGTTACTAGTAGTTTTAACACAGTTATACCATGGTCAGTACACCAGTTACTAGTAGTTTTAACACAGTTATACCATGGTCAGTACACCAGTTACTAGTAGTTTTAACACAGTTATACCATGGTCAGTACACCAGTTACTAGTAGTTTTAACACAGTAATACCATGGTCAGTACCCCAGTTACTAGTAGTTTTAACACAGTTATACCATGGTCAGTACACCAGTTACTAGTAGTTTTAACACAGTAATACCATGGTCAGTACCCCAGTTACTAGTAGTTTTAACACAGTAATACCATGGTCAGTACACCAGTTACTAGTAGTTTTAACACAGTAATACCATGGTCAGTACACCAGTTACTAGTAGTTTTAACACAGTTATACCATGGTCAGTGCAACAGTTACTAGTAGTTTTAACACAGTAATACCGTGGTCAGTACACCAGTTACTAGTAGTTTTAACACAGTAATACCATGGTCAGTACACCAGTTACTAGTAGTTTTAACACAGTAATACCATGGTCAGTACACCAGTTACTAGTAGTTTTAACACAGTAATACCATGGTCAGTACACCAGTTGCTAGTAGTTTTAACACAGTAATACCATGGTCAATACACCAGTTGCTAGTAGTTTTAACACAGTTATACCATGGTCAGTACACCAGTTACTAGTAGTTTTAACACAGTAATACCATGGTCAGTACACCAGTTACTAGTAGTTTTAACACAGTTATACCATGGTCAGTGCAACAGTTACTGGTACTTTTAACACAGTTATACCATGGTCAGTACACCAGTTACTAGTAGTTTTAACACAGTAATACCATGGTCAGTACCCCAGTTACTAGTAGTTTTAACACAGTAATACCATGGTCAGTACCCCAGTTACTAGTAGTTTTAACACAGTTATACCATGGTCAGTACACCAGTTACTAGTAGTTTTAACACAGTTATACCATGGTCAGTACACCAGTTACTAGTAGTTTTAACACAGTTATACCATGGTCAGTACACCAGTTACTAGTAGTTTTAACACAGTAATACCATGGTCAGTACCCCAGTTACTAGTAGTTTTAACACAGTTATACCATGGTCAGTACACCAGTTACTAGTAGTTTTAACACAGTAATACCATGGTCAGTACCCCAGTTACTAGTAGTTTTAACACAGTAATACCATGGTCAGTACACCAGTTACTAGTAGTTTTAACACAGTAATACCATGGTCAGTACACCAGTTACTAGTAGTTTTAACACAGTAATACCATGGTCAGTACACCAGTTACTAGTAGTTTTAACACAGTTATACCATGGTCAGTACACCAGTTACTAGTAGTTTTAACACAGTGATACCATGGTCAGTACAGCAGTTACTAGTAGTTTTAACACAGTAATACCATGGTCAGTACACCAGTTACTAGTAGTTTTAACACAGTAATACCATGGTCAGTACAGCAGTTACTAGTAGTTTTAACACAGTAATACCATGGTCAGTACACCAGTTACTAGTAGTTTTAACACAGTAATACCATGGTCAGTACACCAGTTACTAGTAGTTTTAACACAGTAATACCATGGTCAGTACACCAGTTGCTAGTAGTTTTAACACAGTAATAGCATGGTCAGTACACCAGTTACTAGTAGTTTTAACACAGTAATACCATGGTCAATACACCAGTTGCTAGTAGTTTTAACACAGTTATACCATGGTCAGTACACCAGTTACTAGTAGTTTTAACACAGTAATACCATGGTCAGTACACCAGTTACTAGTAGTTTTAACACAGTTATACCATGGTCAGTGCAACAGTTACTGGTACTTTTAACACAGTTATACCATGGTCAGTACACCAGTTACTAGTAGTTTTAACACAGTAATACCATGGTCAGTACCCCAGTTACTAGTAGTTTTAACACAGTAATACCATGGTCAGTACCCCAGTTACTAGTAGTTTTAACACAGTTATACCATGGTCAGTACACCAGTTACTAGTAGTTTTAACACAGTTATACCATGGTCAGTACACCAGTTACTAGTAGTTTTAACACAGTTATACCATGGTCAGTACACCAGTTACTAGTAGTTTTAACACAGTAATACCATGGTCAGTACCCCAGTTACTAGTAGTTTTAACACAGTTATACCATGGTCAGTACACCAGTTACTAGTAGTTTTAACACAGTAATACCATGGTCAGTACCCCAGTTACTAGTAGTTTTAACACAGTAATACCATGGTCAGTACACCAGTTACTAGTAGTTTTAACACAGTAATACCATGGTCAGTACACCAGTTACTAGTAGTTTTAACACAGTAATACCATGGTCAGTACACCAGTTACTAGTAGTTTTAACACAGTTATACCATGGTCAGTACACCAGTTACTAGTAGTTTTAACACAGTGATACCATGGTCAGTACAGCAGTTACTAGTAGTTTTAACACAGTAATACCATGGTCAGTACCCCAGTTACTAGTAGTTTTAACACAGTAATACCATGGTCAGTACACCAGTTACTAGTAGTTTTAACACAGTAATACCATGGTCAGTACCCCAGATAATAGTAGTTTTAACACAGTAATACCATGGTCAGTACACCAGTTACTAGTAGTTTTAACACAGTAATACCATGGTCAGTACCCCAGTTACTAGTAGTTTTAACACAGTAATACAATGGTCAGTACCCCAGTTACTAGTAGTTTTAACACAGTAATACCATGGTCAGTACCCCAGTTACTAGTAGTTTTAACACAGTAATACCATGGTCAGTACACCAGTTACTAGTAGTTTTAACACAGTAATACCATGGTCAGTACCCCAGTTACTAGTAGTTTTAACACAGTAATACCATGGTCAGTACACCAGTTACTAGTAGTTTTAACACAGTAATACCATGGTCAGTACACCAGTTACTAGTAGTTTTAACACAGTAATACCATGGTCAGTACACCAGATAATAGTAGTTTTAACACAGTAATACCATGGTCAGTACACCAGTTACTAGTAGTTTTAACACAGTTATACCATGGTCAGTACACCAGTTACTAGTAGTTTTAACACAGTTATACCATGGTCAGTACACCAGTTACTAGTAGTTTTAACACAGTAATACCATGGTCAGTACCCCAGTTAATAGTAGTTTTAACACAGTAATACCATGGTCAGTACCCCAGTTACTAGTAGTTTTAACACAGTAATACCATGGTCAGTACACCAGTTACTATTTTTTTTAACACAGTTATACCATGGTCAGTACCCCAGTTACTAGTAGTTTAACACAGTAATACCATGGTCAGTACACCAGTTACTAGTAGTTTTAATACAGTAATACCATGGTCAGTACACCAGTTACTAGTAGTTTTAACACAGTTATACCATGGTCAGTACACCAGTTACTAGTAGTTTTAACACAGTTATACCATGGTCAGTACACCAGTTACTAGTAGTTTTAACACAGTAATACCATGGTCAGTACACCAGTTACTAGTAGTTTTAACACAGTTATACCATGGTCAGTGCAACAGTTACTGGTACTTTTAACACAGTTATACCATGGTCAGTACCCCAGTTACTAGTAGTTTTAACACAGTTATACCATGGTCAGTGCAACAGTTACTGGTACTTTTAACACAGTTATACCATGGTCAGTACACCAGTTACTAGTAGTTTTAACACAGTTATACCATGGTCAGTACCCCAGTTACTAGTAGTTTTAACACAGTTATACCATGGTCAGTACACCAGTTACTAGTAGTTTTAACACAGTAATACCATGGTCAGTACACCAGTTACTAGTAGTTTTAACACAGTAATACCATGGTCAGTACACCAGTTACTAGTACTTTTAACACAGTTATACCATGGTCAGTACCCCAGTTACTAGTAGTTTTAACACAGTTATACCATGGTCAGTGCAACAGTTACTGGTACTTTTAACACAGTTATACCATGGTCAGTACACCAGTTGCTAGTAGTTTTAACACAGTTATACCATGGTCAGTACACCAGTTACTAGTAGTTTTAACACAGTAATGCCATGGTCAGTACCCCAGTTACTAGTAGTTTTAACACAGTTATACCATGGTCAGTACCCCAGTTACTAGTAGTTTTAACACAGTAATACCATGGTCAGTACACCAGTTACTAGTACTTTTAACACAGTTATACCATGGTCAGTACCCCAGTTACTAGTAGTTTTAACACAGTTATACCATGGTCAGTGCAACAGTTACTGGTACTTTTAACACAGTTATACCATGGTCAGTACACCAGTTGCTAGTAGTTTTAACACAGTAATACCATGGTCAGTACACCAGTTGCTAGTAGTTTTAACACAGTAATGCCATGGTCAGTACCCCAGTTACTAGTAGTTTTAACACAGTTATACCATGGTCAGTACCCCAGTTACTAGTAGTTTTAACACAGTTATACCATGGTCAGTACACCAGTTACTAGTAGTTTTAACACAGTAATACCATGGTCAGTACACCAGTTACTAGTATTTTTAACACAGTTATACCATGGTCAGTACCCCAGTTACTAGTAGTTTAACACAGTAAAACCATGGTCAGTACACCAGTTACTAGTAGTTTTAATACAGTAATACCATGGTCAGTACACCAGTTACTAGTAGTTTTAACACAGTTATACCATGGTCAGTACACCAGTTACTAGTAGTTTTAACACAGTTATACCATGGTCAGTACACCAGTTACTAGTAGTTTTAACACAGTAATACCATGGTCAGTACACCAGTTACTAGTAGTTTTAACACAGTTATACCATGGTCAGTGCAACAGTTACTGGTACTTTTAACACAGTTATACCATGGTCAGTACCCCAGTTACTAGTAGTTTTAACACAGTTATACCATGGTCAGTGCAACAGTTACTGGTACTTTTAACACAGTTATACCATGGTCAGTACACCAGTTACTAGTAGTTTTAACACAGTTATACCATGGTCAGTACCCCAGTTACTAGTAGTTTTAACACAGTTATACCATGGTCAGTACACCAGTTACTAGTAGTTTTAACACAGTAATACCATGGTCAGTACACCAGTTACTAGTAGTTTTAACACAGTAATACCATGGTCAGTACACCAGTTACTAGTACTTTTAACACAGTTATACCATGGTCAGTACCCCAGTTACTAGTAGTTTTAACACAGTTATACCATGGTCAGTGCAACAGTTACTGGTACTTTTAACACAGTTATACCATGGTCAGTACACCAGTTGCTAGTAGTTTTAACACAGTTATACCATGGTCAGTACACCAGTTACTAGTAGTTTTAACACAGTAATGCCATGGTCAGTACCCCAGTTACTAGTAGTTTTAACACAGTTATACCATGGTCAGTACCCCAGTTACTAGTAGTTTTAACACAGTAATACCATGGTCAGTACACCAGTTACTAGTACTTTTAACACAGTTATACCATGGTCAGTACCCCAGTTACTAGTAGTTTTAACACAGTTATACCATGGTCAGTGCAACAGTTACTGGTACTTTTAACACAGTTATACCATGGTCAGTACACCAGTTGCTAGTAGTTTTAACACAGTAATACCATGGTCAGTACACCAGTTGCTAGTAGTTTTAACACAGTAATGCCATGGTCAGTACCCCAGTTACTAGTAGTTTTAACACAGTTATACCATGGTCAGTACCCCAGTTACTAGTAGTTTTAACACAGTTATACCATGGTCAGTACACCAGTTACTAGTAGTTTTAACACAGTAATACCATGGTCAGTACACCAGTTACTAGTAGTTTTAACACAGTAATACCATGGTCAGTACACCAGTTACTAGTAGTTTTAACACAGTAATACCATGGTCAGTACACCAGTTACTAGTACTTTTAACACAGTAATACCATGGTCAGTACACCAGTTACTAGTAGTTTTAACACAGTAATACCATGGTCAGTGCAACAGTTACTAGAAGTTTTAACACAGTAATACCATGGTCAGTACACCAGTTACTAGTAGTTTTAACACAGTAATACCATGGTCAGTGCAACAGTTACTAGTAGTTTTAACACAGTAATACCATGGTCAGTGCACCAGTTACTAGTAGTTTTAACACAGTAATACCATGGTCAGTACACCAGTTACTAGTAGTTTTAACACAGTAATACCATGGTCAGTACACCAGTTACTAGTAGTTTTAACACAGTAATACCATGGTCAGTACACCAGTTACTAGTAGTTTTAACACAGTAATACCATGGTCAGTGCAACAGTTACTAGAAGTTTTAACACAGTAATACCATGGTCAGTACACCAGTTACTAGTAGTTTTAACACAGTAATACCATGGTCAGTGCACCAGTTACTAGTAGTTTTAACACAGTAATACCATGGTCAGTACACCAGTTACTAGTAGTTTTAACACAGTAATACCATTGTCAGTACACCAGTTACTAGTAGTTTTAACACAGTAATACCATGGTCAGTGCAACAGTTACTGGTACTTTTAACACAGTAATACCATGGTCAGTACACCAGTTACTAGTAGTTTTAACACAGTAATACCATGGTCAGTACACCAGTTACTAGTAGTGTTAACACAGTTATACCATGGTCAGTGCAACAGTTACTGGTACTTTTAACACAGTAATACCATGGTCAGTACACCAGTTACTAGTAGTTTTAACACAGTAATACCATGGTCAGTACACCAGTTACTAGTAGTTTTAACACAGTAATACCATGGTCAGTACACCAGTTACTAGTAGTTTTAACACAGTAATACCATGGTCAGTACACCAGTTACTAGTAGTTTTAACACAGTAATACCATGGTCAGTACACCAGTTACTGGTAGTTTTAACACAGTAATACCATGGTCAGTACACCAGTTACTAGTAGTTTTAACACAGTAATACCATGGTCAGTGCAACAGTTACTGGTACTTTTAACACAGTTATACCATGGTCAGTACACCAGTTACTAGTAGTTTTAACACAGTTATACCATGGTCAGTGCAACAGTTACTGGTACTTTTAACACAGTAATACCATGGTCAGTACACCAGTTACTAGTAGTTTTAACACAGTAATACCATGGTCAGTACACCAGTTACTAGTAGTTTTAACACAGTAATACCATGGTCAGTACACCAGTTACTAGTAGTTTTAACACAGTAATACCATGGTCAGTACACCAGTTACTAGTAGTTTTAACACAGTAATACCATGGTCAGTACACCAGTTACTAGTAGTTTTAACACAGTAATACCATGGTCAGTACACCAGTTACTAGTAGTTTTAACAAAGTAATACCATGGTCAGTACCCCAGTTACTAGTAGTTTTAACACAGTTATACCATGGTCAGTACACCAGTTACTAGTAGTTTTAACACAGTAATACCATGGTCAGTACACCAGTTACTAGTAGTTTTAACACAGTAATACCATGGTCAGTACCCCAGTTACTAGTAGTTTTAACACAGTAATACCATGGTCAGTATACCAGTTACTAGTAGTTTTAACACAGTAATACCATGGTCAGTACACCAGTTACTAGTAGTTTTAACACAGTAATACCATGGTCAGTACACCAGTTACTAGTACTTTTAACACAGTAATACCATGATCAGTACACCAGTTACTAGTAGTTTTAACACAGTAATACCATGGTCAGTGCAACAGTTACTAGAAGTTTTAACACAGTAATACCATGGTCAGTACACCAGTTACTAGTAGTTTTAACACAGTAATACCATGGTCAGTGCAACAGTTACTAGTAGTTTTAACACAGTAATACCATGGTCAGTGCACCAGTTACTAGTAGTTTTAACACAGTAATACCATGGTCAGTACACCAGTTACTAGTAGTTTTAACACAGTAATACCATGGTCAGTACACCAGTTACTAGTAGTTTTAACACAGTAATACCATGGTCAGTACACCAGTTACTAGTAGTTTTAACACAGTAATACCATGGTCAGTGCAACAGTTACTAGAAGTTTTAACACAGTAATACCATGGTCAGTACACCAGTTACTAGTAGTTTTAACACAGTAATACCATGGTCAGTGCACCAGTTACTAGTAGTTTTAACACAGTAATACGTCAGTACACCAGTTACTAGTAGTTTTAACACAGTAATACCATGGTCAGTGCAACAGTTACTGGTACTTTTAACACAGTAATACCATGGTCAGTACACCAGTTACTAGTAGTTTTAACACAGTTATACCATGGTCAGTGCAACAGTTACTGGTACTTTTAACACAGTAATACCATGGTCAGTACACCAGTTACTAGTAGTTTTAACACAGTAATACCATGGTCAGTACACCAGTTACTAGTAGTTTTAACACAGTAATACCATGGTCAGTACACCAGTTACTAGTAGTTTTAACACAGTAATACCATGGTCAGTACACCAGTTACTAGTAGTTTTAACACAGTAATACCATGGTCAGTACACCAGTTACTGGTAGTTTTAACACAGTAATACCATGGTCAGTACACCAGTTACTAGTAGTTTTAACACAGTAATACCATGGTCAGTGCAACAGTTACTGGTACTTTTAACACAGTTATACCATGGTCAGTACACCAGTTACTAGTAGTTTTAACACAGTTATACCATGGTCAGTGCAACAGTTACTGGTACTTTTAACACAGTAATACCATGGTCAGTACACCAGTTACTAGTAGTTTTAACACAGTAATACCATGGTCAGTACACCAGTTACTAGTAGTTTTAACACAGTAATACCATGGTCAGTACACCAGTTACTAGTAGTTTTAACACAGTAATACCATGGTCAGTACACCAGTTACTAGTAGTTTTAACACAGTAATACCATGGTCAGTACACCAGTTACTAGTAGTTTTAACACAGTAATACCATGGTCAGTACACCAGTTACTAGTAGTTTTAACACAGTAATACCATGGTCAGTGCACCAGTTACTAGTAGTTTTAACACAGTAATACCATGGTCAGTGCAACAGTTACTAGAAGTTTTAACACAGTAATACCATGGTCAGTACACCAGTTACTAGTAGTTTTAACACAGTAATACCATGGTCAGTGCACCAGTTACTAGTAGTTTTAACACAGTAATACCATGGTCAGTACACCAGTTACTAGTAGTTTTAACACAGTAATACCATTGTCAGTACACCAGTTACTAGTAATTTTAACACAGTAATACCATGGTCAGTGCAACAGTTACTGGTACTTTTAACACAGTAATACCATGGTCAGTACACCAGTTACTAGTAGTTTTAACACAGTTATACCATGGTCAGTGCAACAGTTACTGGTACTTTTAACACAGTAATACCATGGTCAGTACACCAGTTACTAGTAGTTTTAACACAGTAATACCATGGTCAGTACACCAGTTACTAGTAGTTTTAACACAGTAATACCATGGTCAGTACACCAGTTACTAGTAGTTTTAACACAGTAATACCATGGTCAGTACACCAGTTACTAGTAGTTTTAACACAGTAATACCATGGTCAGTACACCAGTTACTGTAGTTTTAACACAGTAATACCATGGTCAGTACACCAGTTACTAGTAGTTTTAACACAGTAATACCATGGTCAGTGCAACAGTTACTGGTACTTTTAACACAGTTATACCATGGTCAGTACACCAGTTACTAGTAGTTTTAACACAGTATACCATGGTCAGTGCAACAGTTACTGGTACTTTTAACACAGTAATACCATGGTCAGTACACCAGTTACTAGTAGTTTTAACACAGTAATACCATGGTCAGTACACCAGTTACTAGTAGTTTTAACACAGTAATACCATGGTCAGTACACCAGTTACTAGTAGTTTTAACACAGTAATACCATGGTCAGTACACCAGTTACTAGTAGTTTTAACACAGTAATACCATGGTCAGTACACCAGTTACTAGTAGTTTTAACACAGTAATACCATGGTCAGTACCCCAGTTACTAGTAGTTTTAACACAGTTATACCATGGTCAGTACACCAGTTACTAGTAGTTTTAACACAGTAATACCATGGTCAGTACACCAGTTACTAGTAGTTTTAACACAGTAATACCATGGTCAGTACCCCAGTTACTAGTAGTTTTAACACAGTAATACCATGGTCAGTATACCAGTTACTAGTAGTTTTAACACAGTAATACCATGGTCAGTACACCAGTTACTAGTAGTTTTAACACAGTAATACCATGGTCAGTACCCCAGTTACTAGTAGTTTTAACACAGTAATACCATGGTCAGTACACCAGTTACTAGTAGTTTTAACACAGTAATACCATGGTCAGTACACCAGTTACTAGTAGTTTTAACACAGTAATGCCATGGTCAGTATACCAGTTACTAGTAGTTTTAACACAGTAATACCATGGTCAGTACCCCAGTTACTAGTAGTTTTAACACAGTAATACCATGGTCAGTGCAACAGTTACTGGTACTTTTAACACAGTTATACCATGGTCAGTACACCAGTTACTAGTACTTTTAACACAGTAATACCATGGTCAGTACACCAGTTACTAGTAGTTTTAACACAGTAATACCATGGTCAGTGCAACAGTTACTAGAAGTTTTAACACAGTAATACCATGGTCAGTACACCAGTTACTAGTAGTTTTAACACAGTAATACCATGGTCAGTACACCAGTTACTAGTAGTTTTAACACAGTAATACCATGGTCAGTACACCAGTTACTAGTAGTTTTAACACAGTAATACCATGGTCAGTACACCAGTTACTAGTAGTTTTAACACAGTAATACCATGGTCAGTACCCCAGTTACTAGTAGTTTTAACACAGTTATACCATGGTCAGTACACCAGTTACTAGTAGTTTTAACACAGTAATACCATGGTCAGTACACCAGTTACTAGTAGTTTTAACACAGTAATACCATGGTCAGTACCCCAGTTACTAGTAGTTTTAACACAGTAATACCATGGTCAGTATACCAGTTACTAGTAGTTTTAACACAGTAATACCATGGTCAGTACAACCAGTTACTAGTAGTTTTAACACAGTAATACCATGGTCAGTACCCCAGTTACTAGTAGTTTTAACACAGTAATACCATGGTCAGTACACCAGTTACTAGTAGTTTTAACACAGTAATACCATGGTCAGTACACCAGTTACTAGTAGTTTTAACACAGTAATGCCATGGTCAGTATACCAGTTACTAGTAGTTTTAACACAGTAATACCATGGTCAGTACCCCAGTTACTAGTAGTTTTAACACAGTAATACCATGGTCAGTGCAACAGTTACTGGTACTTTTAACACAGTTATACCATGGTCAGTACACCAGTTACTAGTACTTTTAACACAGTAATACCATGGTCAGTACACCAGTTACTAGTAGTTTTAACACAGTAATACCATGGTCAGTGCAACAGTTACTAGAAGTTTTAACACAGTAATACCATGGTCAGTACACCAGTTACTAGTAGTTTTAACACAGTAATACCATGGTCAGTACACCAGTTACTAGTAGTTTTAACACAGTAATACCATGGTCAGTACACCAGTTACTAGTAGTTTTAACACAGTAATACCATGGTCAGTACACCAGTTACTAGTAGTTTTAACACAGTAATACCATGGTCAGTACCCCAGTTACTAGTAGTTTTAACACAGTTATACCATGGTCAGTACACCAGTTACTAGTAGTTTTAAACACAGTAATACCATGGTCAGTACACCAGTTACTAGTAGTTTTAACACAGTAATACCATGGTCAGTACCCCAGTTACTAGTAGTTTTAACACAGTAATACCATGGTCAGTATACCAGTTACTAGTAGTTTTAACACAGTAATACCATGGTCAGTACACCAGTTACTAGTAGTTTTAACACAGTAATACCATGGTCAGTACCCCAGTTACTAGTAGTTTTAACACAGTAATACCATGGTCAGTACACCAGTTACTAGTAGTTTTAACACAGTAATACCATGGTCAGTACACCAGTTACTAGTAGTTTTAACACAGTAATGCCATGGTCAGTATACCAGTTACTAGTAGTTTTAACACAGTAATACCATGGTCAGTACCCCAGTTACTAGTAGTTTTAACACAGTAATACCATGGTCAGTGCAACAGTTACTGGTACTTTTAACACAGTTATACCATGGTCAGTACACCAGTTACTAGTACTTTTAACACAGTAATACCATGGTCAGTACACCAGTTACTAGTAGTTTTAACACAGTAATACCATGGTCAGTACACCAGTTACTAGTAGTTTTAACACAGTAATACCATGGTCAGTGCACCAGTTACTAGTAGTTTTAACACAGTAATACCATGGTCAGTACACCAGTTACTAGTAGTTTTAACACAGTAATACCATGGTCAGTACACCAGTTACTAGTAGTTTTAACACAGTAATACCATGGTCAGTACACCAGTTACTAGTAGTTTTAACACAGTAATACCATGGTCAGTGCAACAGTTACTAGAAGTTTTAACACAGTAATACCATGGTCAGTACACCAGTTACTAGTAGTTTTAACACAGTAATACCATGGTCAGTGCACCAGTTACTAGTAGTTTTAACACAGTAATACGTCAGTACACCAGTTACTAGTAGTTTTAACACAGTAATACCATGGTCAGTGCAACAGTTACTGGTACTTTTAACACAGTAATACCATGGTCAGTACACCAGTTACTAGTAGTTTTAACACAGTTATACCATGGTCAGTGCAACAGTTACTGGTACTTTTAACACAGTAATACCATGGTCAGTACACCAGTTACTAGTAGTTTTAAACACAGTAATACCATGGTCAGTACACCAGTTACTAGTAGTTTTAACACAGTAATACCATGGTCAGTACACCAGTTACTAGTAGTTTTAACACAGTAATACCATGGTCAGTACACCAGTTACTAGTAGTTTTAACACAGTAATACCATGGTCAGTACACCAGTTACTAGTAGTTTTAACACAGTAATACCATGGTCAGTACACCAGTTACTAGTAGTTTTAAACACAGTAATACCATGGTCAGTGCAACAGTTACTGGTACTTTTAAACACAGTTATACCATGGTCAGTACACCAGTTACTAGTAGTTTTAACACAGTTATACCATGGTCAGTGCAACAGTTACTGGTACTTTTAACACAGTAATACCATGGTCAGTACACCAGTTACTAGTAGTTTTAACACAGTAATACCATGGTCAGTACACCAGTTACTAGTAGTTTTAACACAGTAATACCATGGTCAGTAC